>NW_010513946.1:36503-51510 GCF_000687285.1 Phaethon lepturus
AGCTCATGTTTTCATCCGTTTTCTCTGCACATACTGCAGAGTTTATAAATCTCGACTTTACATCCAGAATATTCCTGGAAAACAGATTGCTTCTGACAAGGGATTCTTTTTTATTATTTTATTTTTGAAATATAGATTTTTTTAATACAACATGCTTCCATTGTGTTATATATTGCAGATGACAAACTTCCCAGCTGGTAATTTCCAATCATTTATAACGCTGTCATGAGAGTCCATATTTTTATATCATACTATATATCTGAAATACATTAGAAAATATAAAATTATATGAAACTGATAATAAATACATCTCAACAGACAGACACACGCATGAGAAAACTTTCAGATTTTCTTCTCTGCCACATTATGTGTTTTATCTATTCTCCACATATCACTCTCTGAGGCTCTTGCTGGGAGTTTGCCACCGGGAGGCCAGCAAAGCGAACAGCCTGTGCCGAACAGCCTCCGTTACGTTACAGAAGCTATTCGATCTTCGGCTCAGAAAACCTCGGGCTTTCGTGAAGCAAGTCATAAAAAAGAAATCTCTGATCTTCACTTGACATTGTCCAGGAAAGAGTAATGTACCCAACCCACCTTGGCTAGAGGGGCAGCCAGCGAAAGCACTGGAGCACGAGACGGTACTGGAGCACCTCTAGGAGGGATGAACTAACCGTGCCCTCACGGACGAGGTCTGCGACCCACTGATGAGCCTGTGGTCAAGTTATGCATCTTCTGAAAGCAATCTTGCTCTGCAAAAGTGGCATCATTAGACGGCCATATTTACCAGCTCTTAAAAAAATATTGCAGCCAGGACTGGCTGAACAGCGAGATTCGCTAGCGAGGTATGTGCTTGCAGAAAGGAAAGGGAGGAGCATCTTGCTGACAACTGCTTATAGTACACGTAAGTGCCAAGTCATGTACCATCCATCCCTCCCATGATCCCCTAGCCCCTCACAGACAATAAGGAGCATGTCCTTAAGGTAAGGGAAGCCTTAATATTCCCAGAAGAAACTGAAACATGGAGAGATCAAGTAACTGGACCAAGGTCAAATAGAAAATCTGTGTCAGAGCATGGCAACTGAACACCAAGTTCTTGCAGTTTTGCACACTGACTACAAAACCTTCCACCCCTCAAAATAAGGGGGAGTCAGGTGAGAGATAGAGCCCCTCCTGAACACCCTGGGAGAAGCAGCACAGTCCCAGGAGCTCACTGCCTCTCTGGTTTTGTAACCACCCCTGGTGGGGATGGTCTGGATATCGAAGGGGATGAGTCCATCTCTCAGACACACCAAATGATCCTCACCGTCGTTTCAGCAGGGTGTTGTCCACTTTGTGAATTATCCACAGTCTGGCATCACCAGTAAATGAGCATCACAGAAATGGCACCCTAATGAACGGAATAAATTAGCAGCTAAAAACCTGGGGGGTCACTCCACGGCCAACCTGCCACCCAGGTGGGAGTCATCCCCCATGGCAGGAGGTTTGACAGCCCAAGCTTAGCTCTTAACCAGGCTGTTCCCTTTGCAAAAGGCACCAGGACAGCTGGAAAGAAGCCCTGTGTGACCCACCACAGAGCCACGGAGCCGCTCAGGGCCAGCGGCGCTGCATTCACAGCAGAACACAGCAGCGTCACCGCGGGGCACCCACTGCTCCCCGACATCCAGCCCTTGTTTCCTCCACCTGCTGCCACCCCACCCATGAAAATGTCCTAGCTGCGTTTCTTTTCCCCCACATTTTTCTCTTTTTTTGGATGCTGCAAAGCATTCACAGCAGGAGTCACCAGTCTCTGCTTGGGGTGGGAAATATTTCCAGATGCTCTTGGAAGTACCTTTTATTCACAGCATGCTTCTTGTTAGTTAAACAGGGAGAAGAGAAAAGCACCTCCCTTCCATGAGTGTTTTTGTGGGATGGAAAACCAATTCAGAGTCCAGGGCGGGGAGAAAATCTACCAGAGCTTCACTGTTTTCTTGGATTTTACCCTGTTCCAGCTGCTCAAATTCCTCTTCCATCAGTTGTCACTGCCTCTTCCTCTCCTGCTGTCCACAGGGGAAAATAATAACATTTAAGTACGAACTCCCAAAGAAACACTGCTGTGTGTGGCTTGTTTTAATTCCACACTGAAAGACCCAAAACAGAAGGTGAGGGGTTTATAATCATCTATAATGCATTTACTGACAAACTCTTTTTGCTAAGAGAAGCAGGCGGCAAGATCTTCCAGCCACTGGAAAACTGTAGGGATCTTCATGTGAGCAACCTGGCACACGCCAGTGGGACCACAGCACAGGCTTCTGGTCCATGAGGAGATCGCAAGTCAGGTACCCAAAACTAGAAATACCCCGAACAAGTTTAGAAAATCCTGGCGATAGTTCCTTCTGGTGCTTTATTTGACTTGACTCAAGAGACGTCTTCCAAATTTGTAAGTAATCATTTCACGTTAAGAAGGAGAGATACTAGGGATGCAGAAGCCATTTTGGGTGGCTTTTCTAAAGCAGCCAAATTTTGCTCCCATTTTATGGGGCTGGCTCAGGGCTCAGAAAGGGTCTCCAGCGGCCACTGATGCTGGGCAGGAGCAGGAGGTGCCTCAGGCACGGCAGCGTGCACGGGACACAACACCCCATTCGCAGCACGTGCCCTCATCAAGGAATTTTTTGCTAAATTACAGTCTAATTTACAGGCCAAACCCTTCTGCACGGCAATCCAACATTATTTAGGAAAGGATTGTGTTGCTCAGGAGGTTTTTCCCTTTTATTTTGGTACAACAGACACCGCACAGGTCAGGTCCTGAACTGGAGGTGCCCTTGGCAGCCAACGTCTTCTGAGCTCCTTGCAGCCCACAGTGTGACAGTGGCACAGGCACAGGTAGCATGAGCTGTTTAAGGAGCAGCAGCCTGGGACCAAGTAGGTTCAGAGGTAAGAACATGGCTGCGGGATCCTTAATCCCAAACCTGGGATGTGTGAGGATTTTCCTCCAGCTCCTGCCTCTGGAGTCACACTGTCAAGTGGGCATGACAACTTGGAGATGCTGGGAGAAAAAGAATAATTTCCTAACCTTGGAGGAGAATGAAACACACTCTAAGGACGTGGGGAATAGGTTTTGCATCTGCAAAATGACTGGGGATGGCAGGGTCACAACTGCTTCCATGAAAACCCAGTGCTGCAGCTGCTCACAATCACAGAATCATTAAGGTTGGAAAGGACCTTTAAGATCATCAAGTCCAACCATCAACCCAACACCATCATGCCCCCTAAACCATGTCCTGAAGGGCCATGTCTACATGTTTTTTGAACACTTCCAGTGATGGTGACTCCACCACCTCCCTGGGCAGCCTGTTCCAATGCCTGACCACCCTCTCGGTGAACAAATTTCTCCTAATATCCAACCTAAACCTCCCCTGGCACAACTTTGGGCCATTTCCTTTCGTTCTATCACTAGTTACTTGGGAGAAGAGACCAACCCCCACCTCACCACAACCCCCTTTCAGGTAGTTGTAGAGAGCGATAAGGTCTCCCCTCAGCCTCCTCTTCTCCAGACTGAACAACCCCAGTTCCCTCAGCCGCTCCTCATCAGACTTGTGCTCCAGACCCCTCACCAGCTTCGTTGCCCTTCTCTGGGCACGCTCCAGCACCTCAACGTCCTTCTTGTAGTGAGGGGCCCAACACTGAACACAGGATTCAAGGTGCGGCCTCACCAGTGCCGAGTACAGGGGCACCATCACTTCCCTACTCCTGCTGGCCACAACTATTTCTGATATGGGCCAGGAGGCTGTTGGCCTTCTTGGCCTTCTTGCTCCTTCCCTGGCAAAAGGTCTTCTCATACCCTTTGTACTTCACGCATTAACCCACAAGGTTCAGCCACAGTCTTTCCCTGAACAGACCATGAGCACCCATGGGAGCTTGGAGATTGGCTCATAATAACTTTCCATACAGCTTAAACTCAAACCACTTGGGTTTTTCCAAAAAAAATTCCATCATGAATCATGCGCTTTTACGGTGATGCAGTTAAGGATGAAAGTATGTTCCTATAAGACATTATTGTTTGTAAGTAAAGCAGACATTACGGTTGCAAAAGTATGTTAATATAAAATAAACCATATAATATTACTATTGTTTGGCAATTGGCACACAGAGAAAAAGTCCAGTCTAAGACAACTGCAGGTGTTCATGATAATACCGGCGCAGAGGCAGCCCCTGGGACATAGCCCAGTCTCAACTCCACTGGTAGAAAGCCAAGGCAACTTAAAGAATTTGGTTGAATTTACTCTGTGTAACAGAAAAAATTGGCCCACCGAATCTTTTTTAAGCGTATGTGCGTGTGTATGTGTATATGCATTTTAGATGGCTTGATAAATCCACAGCTATCTGGATTTGGAACTAATCTTACCCTGTGTGTAACCAACATGCTGGAAAAATTACTTTATGGGCAGCAAGAATAATTCTTCTTAGTCATAAATCAAAGCTCTTTAGGAGGGAAAGATGCATCATGGAATTTTTTTGATTCCTCTTACCATAAAGTCTTACATGCATGGCCACATTAAAAGACGTTTTCAAATGAAAACTGAAAATAGTTTCAGAAAATAAGACAGCAGAAAGCACATGGGGCTCGGTTTGATACTAAGGAAATATAGGCTGAAGGGGAATATTACCAGCTGTGATTCATCTGATGCAAGAGACTTTGCTTTCAAAAATAAGCTCGGTACGGCAGAAGGGTCAAAATTGTACCTGGGATTTAGGATTATGTTATCTGCTGTTCTGCAACATGGTGGCAGAGAGAAAAGTCTCGCTGATAGTGCTGATAGTGGGAATTGGAGACTGAGGATTAAGCAACAGCACAGATAGCAACCAGCTTTCTTCTGTTAGCCTTTCACAGATTGCAGAAAAAAGGTGCCTGCCCACGTGGAGCAGACATAAGCTCTATGCCCTGTTGATGAGGCGCTGGGTAGGAGACCGATAACTACCAAAAACGTTGCGTCATTATTTAAATTGGAGGTGAAAGAATGACCGAGGGCTTCTAAGAGGGGTGTGGGTTGGAGGAAAATTTCGAAAGCCCAGGGAACATAGATGTGAAGAAGAGGGTGAAGACCTGCCCCAACCCCCTCAGCCTAGGGTATCCAAGAGGTCCCGCTCAAATCAAGGGCACTCCTCTACGGGTCTCATCATTGCGAGATAAGGCTTGAGTCGCGTTGGAGACCTGGTTGTGGTGGGCAAACTTATGGCTGTTGGTGTCACCTCCTCCAGCTGCTCACCTGCCAGGACAGCAGAGCCACTCGGGGTCCGTCTGCTAACCAAGGGCTGTTGGTTGCAGGGGGTTTCATGGCAAAGCCAAATGGGTGGCATCTGCTCCAGTTTAGGAGCTGGCCCTCACATGGCTCAGCTGTCTCCGTGCATGCAGTGCCATCTCCCCTTACGCATCAGAGCCCTCAGCTATAAACCGTGTCCCTCTGAGGACCCACAGGCCCAAAATCTGCTCTGAATTAGACTGTTTTCCAGGCATTTGTCCATGGAGCAGAGGGTGTGCAGAGGAAAGGCTCCACTCTGCAGTTTGGCACAATTCAACTCTCTCAAACTCAGAAGATACACAGACCAGACAAGCAACAGAAGGAATTTTGCAAGGAAACAAAAGGTTTTCAAAAAACAAAAATTCAAAGGTTCAAAATCCACTTAACCGTGCACAGCCTGTACAGAAAGTGCCGCAAGCCAGCAGTACAACAAGCACGCGTTACCCTGCTTTGGGTGTGAGGGGGTGGACAGGTGACATCCAGAGGTTCTTTCCAACCTCAATGACTCTATGAATTAGGTTTATAATGCTGCTTTGGCTTTTCTAAGGCTCCTTTCAGTGATAAACCAGCCTTACACTTCTTTCCAGAGACGAAGCTGCACCACACCCCATCGAGACCGTGCCGTGCGTTTTAACAACCACAGAAAGAGCTTAAGGCTTCTAGGCTGAAGCGACAAATCCGAATGTCACACGTGAGTGACACAGGCCCAGCGGAAGAGCTCAGCTCCTGCGACACCCAACCCGGTGCCGTAGCCTCGCTTATTGAGCACCACGTCCTCCCCAGCTGCAATCCCACGCACAACTGCGCAGTGCCGGCGCATGTGCTCCTCATGCTAAACTTGCTCTTCTCACAGCCGGCCAAAAAACATCCCAGCCAGACCCCATGATGGGAGACAGATGCGGAGCCACTCCCAACATCCTGCTCTGCCTCACGCGCTGTCTACCGCATCACCACCTAAATTGGTTCCAGCATCATCCTTGCTGCTGATGAGGTGCAAAGCAGACAAAACACAGCCAGATCACCCCGTGCCAGCTGGAAGAGGTGAGCGTTGGTGTACAGCAACATGCCTGATTCACATGGGCACCATCAGTCAAATCTAACGCCAGAAGTTCAGAATACCTCTTTACAACATGAGAATTGTTTGGGCCTTGAATTCATCCTCGATGCTGCATAACGTTACCCATGACCTTTACAGCAGTAGATAGGAATTTCCAGGTTGAGCAAGGAATTGCTTGAACAGATGCCAACACATCCCAGAGTAACTGGGTACGAAAGCCGACATCCACCCACCCCGTGTGCTGTGTGCCAGCTCTAAATTCGTGCATTGCCTGCCCTGCCACACCGAGGCCAAGATGAAGGTGTGTGCCAGCCATCAGAGGCAAAAAAAAAGATGAGTTTGGGGCACACGTTCAAAAAATCAAGTGGAAGAAAGAAGGTTGTGGGCTCTTCTTCCAAGGAAAGGCAACAGGAGGTACTTTGGGACAGATGTGAGTTGGAGAACAGGGCTGGCACCGGCTCCTGGATTGGTGGTGGGATCGCAGGAAGGCAGCCCATGAAGGTCTGCTCCAAGTGAGGAACACAACATGCAGAGAGTAAATAGGAAACAGGCACAGGAGACAACAGGGAAGCCGAGAGGCAGATTTTGGCTACTTGCAATGGGGCTGCAATGCAGAGGAAGGGCTGGGCCAGAGCCAAGACTCTCTGCAACCTTTGGTCCCCAAGGTAAATATGGTCGACAACCTCCCCAACTAAGCTGTGTGACAGGGTTGAAGGCCTGTTGAGAAGTCACTGGATTTTCTAATTCTTCTGGCACTGAATTGTAGCAGGAACAAGCTGAGCTGCAAGAAGACATCGCAGTGCTCAGCCCCAACAGGAGTCAGAGGTGGCATGCTCAGAGCTGCAATGTCACTCTGACTGTCCAGCCACCGGGCACAGGACCTTATGGAAGAGCATCTCATGCCGAGATCAGCCAACAGGGATTTGCATGCCTCGAGAGCAGTCTGCAGAAGGTACAGTGGCTGCACTGGACTGGACAACTGGATGAAATTGGATGAAGTTTTCCAAGAGAAGGTGGTAGAGCAGAGTGGAGTACACAGGATGTAATTTCAGTGCTGTTTCTAAGGACTTGGCCATCTTCATGGAGGCTGAATTTCTGTCCCTGTCCAGTCCCGGGCTGCCATCTATCTCCTCTGAACTATTCACTGTACGTCATCTGCTCAAGCATCAGCTTCTTCAGCTGCTGCGCTGCTGGATCCAGCTGTGCTGGGTGAGAGCTTGTATACCTTCCAAAATGGGGCTTGGCCAACCAGGGCTGTGAAGAGACAGAAAGGGACTTAGGATTAGTTAAGCACACATGTCGGTTCTGGGGTGCTCAGGAACAGGATGATGGCGCAAGTGACTTTGGAGCACTGTGCTGAGGGCCAGCACGTGCCTCTGTACTGGTCCTTCTGTGCCATCCTCATAGCCGGTCATCCAGTGCTGCACACAAAGCCATAAAGTGGTACCTCAGGCTGAGCTGGATGTCAATGCAGAACAAGACAAATACCCACACACCCACTTATTTATTGTGTTATCTGAATTTCTGAACACACACACCCCACGAGCAATAATGCAAGGCAAAGATTATCTATAAACCACCGACAGCTATTGATCCATGAGGCTATCAACAAACCAGAACAATACATATGTCTTATTCAATGTGCAAACATTTGCCCATGATAGCATTGGCAGCAAAAAGACCCAGATAAATTTTGTGAATAACATAGTACTCTAAATAAGACATCAAGACTCTTTCTATACATCCTTAAATTGAATTACTGAGAAACAAGGTATTTTCTCTGTAAATTACTTGCTGCTATAATTAATGGATAAAGAAAAAAAGAAATCCGCTGTTTGAGAGCAATAATGGCCCAATCCTTTCCTCTGAGATGTCCCTAGACAGAGTCCTCCGGAGCATCAGGAGAGCTATTCTGCTGCTAAGCAACAGGCAGACTCCCAGACAACTGATGATTTTAACAAATAGATGAGTGCCAAAGGTAAAATACGGGCAAACGCAGCAGTAGATTTCTTCTCCCCCACTTTTTTCCCACCCCCAGCAAATTCATTCAGATTTGACAGTCAGCAAGTGTTGTTTCAGATTTTCATCCACGTCTCCAGGCAGATGGAAACAGAAATCCAATGTATTCATTCTCGTGTCACTACACGTGGACCTAAGGAGAGCTTCTTCACTTGCAGGAATGAGATGTCTCCTTGCACGCCGAAGTCCAAAATTAGAGGGCAGCCCTGCCAGCTTGCTTGGAGCTGGCATGCTCCAAGGAAGCATTTAAGTCTTTACGCTGGGTTAGATTTTCCTTCCCTTGCCAGCTGATTTTTTCTACACACAGACACAGCCTTGTGTGTGAAGGCAGAATGAACTATGGTGAGACAGCAACAAAGCAAGTTGACTGCGAGTGTGCATTCACATACGTTTTTCTGTGTCTCCTTTGCAGCCATCTCTCATGCCAAGGAAGAAGGCTTTAATCCAGGAGATAAAGCACGGTCATAATCTATACAAGTCCCTGTGTGCATGAATGGCACAGCTGAAGTTTCTTGTAGCAAGTTTCTCCTCCAAAGTGCAGGAGAAAAGCAACTTTCTGGAGAGCACTATAAAATCAATACTCATCTAGACCCATATCACAGAAAACTCACACTCCATGAACATAAAATGTCCATGAGGAGTATAAAATATTCCTTGAGCATAAAACCAGGTGCAGGGCTGAGCATCCAGAGCTGCCATCAGTACTTTTGGAAAATGGGATCTTTCCAAACTCTGTTGGGAAGTGAAGGTGCAAGCGTAGGAGCTATCAGTTTGTGTAATTCAGAGAAGAGCTCACTCTTTGGGAAATCAGGGGGCTTAAAGCAACTCTGGTGGACAGTGCAAGCCACATCTCCTGCTTCCTCTGCTGCTTGGCTTGCAGAGTCATTGTAAAATAGCTCCTTTTTCTTGAGATGAGGTAATATTTTTAAATCAACTGCAGGAGCTACCTGAAACAGAAAAATCAGTCTTTCTTCAAGTTAGATAAGTTTCCTTTTGCATGCTGGCTTAAACAAATGCTCAAGAGTTGTACCAGCGTGAAATAAAAATGCTAAACAGGATTCTTCACTATCTCATTGCCTGAAGAGTTTGACTCTACCTTAGCCTTGTCTTACTATGGAAGTGGTACAGATACGTTACTGTTGGACAGTACGGACATGAGAGGAAAGGTGGAGACCTTCTAAGAGCCTAAACCAGAATTGCTATTGAATAGCAAACTAGTCAATCCTACTGAGTGTCCTTTATCAGGGTGGTGATGTAACTAACACAGGGGTTTTTTCATTAATTGTCATCAGTTGAGGAGAAGGAAATCCATCACACATTTCTCGTCATGTGGCCTCCCTTTGTATGAGGTGCAAGTTCATTATCATACGTAAAAGAAAGCATCTTTATCAAGAACTTGGAAGCAGTTTATCCTGATCTCAGAGCTCCTACACTCAATAAGGAAGCAGAAAACTGTACATTTACTACACACCTGTAAAAAATTTGAGAGCACAATGCAATGGCCAGACGCCTCCTGAATCAGGACAGAAGCTGTCTCCCTAACCGCAGGGCTCATCACATTCCCAACTTTGCATCCTCTTCTTTTGTTAAAGAAGTGCCAGCTCTTTGGAATAAAGGCATTTGGATAATGCTCCCATCTCAGACTGTGATAACTCGTGGGAAAAAAAGCCTAAAGAAACAGTAAATGACATTTTGGCACACCTGAAATCACAGCCAGTAGCAAGAAGATTTGAATTTTGTAATTTAGAGACTCTAACAGGAAGACCACTAGGTCTTCTGTATTATTCAAGTTTCATATCCCCAAAATCTCAAATCTATATTGAGCTTCCTGCCTGAGAGCACAGGGCTGGAAGAAGTGCCACTTGCTGGTAAAATTTCTGTTGCATTCCCTTTGTTCGAAGTTATTAGCACGAAAGCACAGCAATCCGTAGGGCTACTCAGACAGACTGTTGATATCTTTGCTTTCAGCAGCAATTTCTTCTGACTCTGAAAGAAATGCTGTACTTGATCCTCTCTGTTCAAGACTTCTGGCTAAGAATAGTTCCTCCACAGTATGTGGCATATTTTCCTCCTATTAAGTCACTATTTCACCTACCACAAAATATTACTAGGATTTCTAACTGGGATTGGCAAAATTTCTTCATAAACAGGCTCTTTGGATTCTCTCCTCCTGTTTAACTGCTTAGCTCCTACAGACTTTGTGTTTTTTATTTTCTGGGAGGTAAGTTTGATCTAATCTCTACTGAGCTTTCGTAGCTTTTCAGAAAGTGGCACTGAATGCCTTGAGACACCCAAAAACACCCTTGTAAGCTCACACAATTGCAGAGTCCATCTCTTAAAAATAAGGGCCTGTCGCAATAGGACAAGGGATAATGGTTTTAAACTAAAAGAGGGGAGATTTAGAACAGATCTAAGGAAGAAATTTTTGACACTGAGGGTGGTGAACCACTGGCCCAGGTTGCCCAGAGAGCTGGTAGATGCCCCATCCCTGGAACCATCCCAGGTCAGGTTGGACGGGGCTCTGAGCAACCTGCTCTAGTGAAGATGTCCCTGCCCATGGCAGGTGGGTTGAACTAGATGACTTTTCAATGACCCTTCCAACCCAAATTGCTCTATGATTCTAAGTGGGACGCAGTAAAATCTAAGTCTGTAAAAGCTTGCTGTCCCGAGCTGGAATTTTGCCTGAATGATGGGCTTGTTGCAATTCAGTAAATGGTCATCAAGGACATCAAAGTCAGCTTGGAAAATGCCCTTCCACTTCTGAATCTGTAATTGCACAGCTGTAATGAGCCCACCACCACCTCGCCACACGAGAAGTACACAGAGGAGCAGGCGCGATGCTTAGCAATCATATCTCCTGCTTAACCACAGGGAAATAGAAAGTCAACAGAAAAAGAGGGAAATCATAGAATCATAGAATCATTTAGGTCGGAAAAGACCTTTAAGATTGAGTCCAGTCATTACCCTAGCACTGCCAGGTCCACCACTAAACCATGTCCCTAAGCACCACATCTACACGTCTTTTAAATATCTCCAGGGATGGTGACTCCACCACTTCCCTGGGCAGCCTGTTCCAGTGTTTGACGACCATTTGAGTGAAGACATTTTTCCTAATATCCAATCTAAACCTCCCCTGGCACAACTTGAGGCCATTTCCTCTCATCCTATTGTTTTTCACATGGGAGAAGAGACCAACACCCACCTCACCACAACCCCCTTTCAGGTAGTTGTAGAGAGCGATAAGGTCTCCCCTCAGCCTCCTCTTCTCCAGACTAAACAACCCCAGTTCCCTCAGCCGCTCCTCATCAGACTTGTGCTCCAGCCCCCTCACCAGCTTCGTTGCCCTTCTCTGGACACGCTCCAGCACCTCAACGTCCTTCTTGTAGTGAGGGGCCCAAAACTGAACACAGGATTCAAGGTGCGTCCTCACCAGTGCCGAGTACAGGGGCACGATCACTGCCCGGCTCCTGCTGGCCACACTAAAGGACCCAGGCACCCATGTTCTTCATGCGGTATCTAAACCAGTTCAGTTCCCAGGGCAGAACACCCTCCCCATCTGTAATGCTGCAGAAAAGAAAGCAACCGAGATGGTGTGGAGCTGCACGGGGAAAAGTGTGTAAATCAGAGGCAACGTGAGGTTTTGCTTTGCAAAGAATGGCTACGTCTGACCTAGAGAACTGTATATGTGATCCGTGACCTTATTTCAGATGCTCTGCAGTTACCCTGGAGGGACAGAGCTTTGGAGAATGACACAAAGCATTCGGAAATTCCTGGGTATTGGTATGAGGGAGAGTAAAGGAAATGGGAGTTTATTTTCTCTGCAAGCGGCAGTTGGGAGGCAGTGGTCTAATTGCCACCTTTGGAAATTGTGAAAAGGCCTGAAATCCCTCCTAGCAAACCACTGTACGCTGGGAAAACGCTGCGAGGTAGAAGTGTGCTATGTGAACACTGGTGTCGCTTTCAGTGGAAGGATAATAAACATATGGACCTTATTACCGAGGAGATCTAAGCACAGCAAAAAAAAAATAAAGGCATGAGCGAGATCAAGAGGGAACAGGTGAAAAAACCCAACCATGCTGGGACCCCAGCAGTCCTCCTTTCTCCAGGGACGGGCCGCACAGCCTTACATAAATGTTTTGCTCAGCCTTTCAAAGGCATTTCAGCGCTTTCCTGACAGCTTGGATTGTAAGCCTGATTTGCAACGGTGCTTCCCCCACCCGCACGTAAGGGAAGAAAAACTCTTGCCAGTGGATTTTGCATCTAGTGCCAGATGAAGAGTGTGTCTCTGCAGTCTGAGGCTGGAGCTGCCCAGAAGAAGATCTGAAGACCAGGCTAGACCCTGATGATTCCGACTTAGCATTGAAAATTTGGCTCGAGAGATCAAAGGGTAGCCAACTCTTTAGATGTTTGCTTCACAGAGGAGAGCACCATCCAACGCAACACACAGGATTACAGACAGCTCTCCAGGGAATGAAGCAGCCAAGAAGAGCTTATTCTGCATCAGGACACCTGGGAATTTGTAGAGCAGAGGACAGATGAGGAGAAAAGTAGCTGGTAGAGAAACATCTCCCTGGGAGCCTGGATCAACACTGAAGTCTGGCATGGAGCTCTTGGGACCCTTCACTATGCAACTTAACTTGAGCAGGATCCCCTGGGAGAGTAAGAGCTGGAACCGATACCGTGGGACGCACATGAAACGCATCTCTTGAACGGCACCAGCGCCTGCCGTAGGGGACCGAGCCCCGTGCTGCTGCCGGCTGGCTCACCTCCAGAAACCAGTTGGCCAGTTCAGAGCCTGCTAACAGCCTGCTGACACGGGAATAAGAAACTAATGAGGCCTTAACTCCCGTGTAACTACGGGCCAGGGTTTGGCTCGGAGCGTAGCTTGGAGCCTGGCCAGGCTACATGGGAAATCACCGCCCGCATTTGGAGGAGGAGGAGGGCGGTAGTGACCGCGCGGCACGGCGAGACTGCTCCATTTAGCAGCAGAGAAGTCCTCATCGCCAGCTTCGGGCCTCAGGGCAACAGCGTCATCCCCTTGAGCATCTCTTTCTTGTGCCTGCATTAAAACTGCAAGCCCAGCAGTGACATTTCGTATGTTTTCTCTGCATTTCTCTGCATTTATGTCAATTTACAGCATGGCAATGAAGTAGCTGCAATTTTTATTTTGAAAGAGGCAAAGGAAAAGCAGTTACTAGAGAGAGAGCAGCAAAGTCCCACTTTTGCACAGAAAGCAAAGTAAAATGCCTGATTTTGCCCGTGAAGCAGCACTTGGCTTGTTCTGCTGAGTGCAAGGAAAGAGCCGGTGCGGTGTGACTGTAATCTGCTATATCTTTACCATCAATCACATTTTAATGAGAGTAAATTGAAATTCCAGGCACACATTAATAATGAATGGATGAATTAACTCTGAGGAACCATCTGATGGTGCTTTCACTAAGCTATGATGTCTACAGGCTAATATCACATTAGGTTACTTTCTGGACATGTATAAGGAAAACTGAACTGAACTATTTGCACCAAAGCCCAAATCTGCAAAGGGACTTAAGTGCCTGCGTTTCAGCTGAGTAGGAATTTCGGAAGTCACAAAATACAGTGATTCACAGAAAATACACCTACTTGCCCAGACATCTCAGCATTCACAGGCACCATGGCCATACATGTTCTTTCAGTGTCTAAATTTTCACCAGCAAGTTTCACCACAGACATGTTGCCCCTTGTAGCTATTAGTATTTGCAACAGCATCCCAAAGCCTGTCTTTCTTTTGCCTAAACTCTCAGAAAGGCCTGTTATGGCCAAGGTGGGGAGAGAAGTCCCAACCTAGATGAAGAAAAGATGAGCTATCACCTTTCCAAGACAGACAGATGCCTATAGTGTTCACTCGGGTAGCGAGACAGTTCATTTTCAAAGCGAGCAATTCGGGGGATCTAATGTCTCCTTTCTGGTGTGAATGATGCCAGGCTCCAGGCAATCAGAGCAGACATCAAGAGTTTGTTGTCAGTACAAGCATCAGAAATCCCCTAAAACCCATCAGCTGCATTCCCTGTAAGTGCAACCCACCACTAACGTGGCTTAAAATTCCTGTTTAACAAACCTTGGCTTCTCACTCCAGAGATTCCCAGCCCATTTCCCACCACGGCAGCCAAAATAGTGGCTGCTATAGCTGATAAAATCAGTTTGGCTGGATCTGCAAGTATCACAGCATAGGATGTTTTCTCCATTTGGCCATGGGACACTTCTCCATGTGAGGATTTTAGAAACATCTTCCCTTGCGAAGCTCAGGACTCCTGTTTGATTTAAGAGCAGAGCTATTGAAGAGGTCTGTTATGCAGCAAAAAAGATTACTTAAAATCTTGGAAACTGGTGGCTTTGGTGGACTCCGGTCACACTTTAGTTTTTAAGAGCTGGTTGGCCAAGGTATCCCCAAACAACATCTGCTACATCCAGGTGGTTTACTCAAATCCAGCTCTCCCTTCTCCCCAAGCCTGTTGACCGATATGTGGAGTCAATGTGGACTCTCCCTGTAAACAGAGAGAGAAATTAATGTTTTGGGGGGCTGAGGCAAGGGTCAGCTCTGATCTTTCTCACACCAGTGTTGCACTTCTACGTCTCCACCAGCCCCCAGGCATCACCGCAATGCAACTCCTCACACGAC
>NW_010513946.1:51541-92117 GCF_000687285.1 Phaethon lepturus
CCTTGCTCCATCACGGTATGGCTTCTCCATGCTTTATTGCAGTGTGGAGGTTGTGGAGACCACTCTGTGCTTTGCCACCGCTCCTCACCAAGGTGCTCCCCAGAGCCGAGGTCCTTCCCCACGTACCCTCATCCTCTCCCCGCTCAGCAGGATGCCGTGCAGGAGACTTCCCCACCCTGCAGATGTATTTCTGATCATAAAAGTCTCCAAACCCACACATCCACCCCTTCGAGCAGCTCCAAAACCAGAGGCATTGAACACCCAATTTCTTACACCACGCTGCTGAATCTCTTCAACACCCTCCAATTTTAGGGGCAAAACCTGCCTTATGCTGAAACGATCATTGCTGGTTCAGACACGTCGGTCAGAAACAGCGCTCTCCTCTGACTCACAGCACAGCTGGAACAAGAAGAGACCAGATTGCTTCTCTGTTGTATTTTCCCTTTATCACAAGCTTGCCTTTTGGGTCCCTCCACCCTCATCCTAATATCCTCAATCCCTTCCTCCCCACCAGCTTTTTTTTTTTCCCCAGCAGCCTGTCAACATGCTTCTTGAACTTATTTATAGTCTTATTTATAGTGCAGCTTCAGCCACCTCACTTGTTAACCTATTCCATATGTTTATTCCCCTTTGTGTGAAACAGGGCTGCGCAAGTTCTGCTTTATCCCCGGGGCCTTTTATTTTCAAACGGTGGCCCCAGCTGCCCTGCCCCTCACATGAGACCTCCCTTTTGCTCCAGCGAACAAAAGAGCAGCTCAGAAATGGTCCAGGGTGATGAGAGAGACGTGCCAGCTCTGTGCCAGCCCTAACAAAGACGGATATCCAGCAGAAAGCCAGCACATCCTCAAGCCACGTAGCAGGTTTTGCTCCTAAGAGCATCCCAATGGGATGAAAGTGGACTAGGTTCACCTGTATCCGGAGGGATACAGAGACTGGGAAGCAGCTCTCACTGGGGATTTATCCCTGGCTTTTTCTTTCACTGACTCCCTAGCACTGTTTGCAAACTCTGCTCTGAACTGTTCCCACCCTCTGTCAGCTCATCCCCGCGGCTGCTGTGATCCAACCTCCTACCCCACTTCGGAGCCACCGCTATTTCTAGTGTCTCGCAGCTGACCAGTGCTCCCAGCACACTTTCTCCCACCTCAGCTCTCAGGGACCAGCTTCCCAAAAGCAGCCAGGTTTGCCTGGCATTTCCTACAGTTGCAAGTGCCTGAACCTCCAGGTCCATCCAAGGTGAAAGATGAGCAATCTCCAGGCACCACCACCCAAATGACTGGCAGCAATTCATGCAACAAGTGTGGCCATGATTTTAAGGAGGAAATTTTTGACAACAAGGGTGGTGAAGCACTGGCCCAGGTTGCCCAGAGAGGTGGTCGATGCCCCATCCCTGGGAACATCCCAGGTCAGGTTGGACGGGGCTCTGAGCACCCTGGTCTCATTGAAGATGTCCCTGCTCATGGCAAGGGGTTGGACTAGATGGACTTGAAAGGTCCCATCCAACAAGTGGATGGGACCTTTGCATGATTTTATGATTTGCCCAGTTCCCATTTCACTTAACTTGTCAACAGAGACAGTTGCTAAACGTCTCATATTTCTTCTTCATGGGTGGGGGGGTGGCTGTGCAGCAGGGTCAATTTTCACACAAGGCCCCATTAAAAGACCACTGTGGAGGCACATCTGCCCTTCCCACCTTGTCTGCAAGCCCAGCTGCATCCAGGCAGAGCTCTGCTCTGCAGAGTGACCCCCAATGTGCCATAAATGTGTGAAATAAGGGTTTTCCTGGGGGACCGTCATTGATTGCAGCCAACAGTGCAAGCCCAAGGTGCAAGACCAGAGACACAACAGGTCTGTGTTCAGCATCGGGGCAGCTTTAGAAGCAAGCAAGCTAATACAGCATTGGATCTCTCCTTACTGACTTCTGCTCTTCATGCCCAGTTCTCTCCTCTCCCTGACCTGCAGCAATAACTTACCCTGGAAAACACCAGTCGGAGCCTGCCAGCACCTGCTTTCCTTCTTAGCAGCTTTTTCCAGCCCTCTGCACGGGCCACTTTGGTTTTGCTCCTCCTGACTGGCAAGGCATATATTGGTGGGACTTTTCCCGGCACCTCCTTGGCGCTTGCCCTCCTCGTGCCCTAAAGCCACCCTGTTGTAATCCCCAGCACCTCGCAGCTGGCCTCTCCTCCCCTAGATGCTCCAGCAGCTGCTCTCTCTTTTTTTTGTCATGCCACCTTCTGTGCCTTTCTATGCACAACTGTGAAACACCCTGTGCTTTTCCAGCCTCATACCATCCCTTCCCCATCGATTTCAGAGGTCTTCAGAGCAGGCTGTGAGCAATCCCCTTTCTCCTCTCTCATTTTCCAAAGAGAAATGTTTTCAACAGTGAGCTCCTTAATCGTGGTGTTTCTTACACAAAGTGAACCAACAAACAAGTCCCCCCACCCCAAAATAAACAACAAAAGTAATTTTTGCCCAGCAGAAAGCATCAAAACAGGCACATGTTCCCTCTGCTTTCTTCTTTGCTCCTTTTTCAGGTCAGCTTTAGACAGGAAAAAACCTCAGGCTGACAGTGAGATCTCTAAGGCAATTCAAGAGTCTCCCCTGGGAAGCAGCAGGAGTCTCATTATTTTATATTCTCCCAGACAGAATACTAAATTTGGGGAAAAGCCTGCCCCAGCCTTAGCAATAAGACAGGAAACTTCCCAAATTGCTCTCTGGAGCCCTCGGATTCCTGTTTCATTACCGCGACATGAGCAGTCCCAGGCGTCTTTTTTAATCCCTGTTGATCAACAGGGGCAAGACTCGGCATGTCTCTGGCCAAAAGGCTCATTCAATATTATGAGCAAGCCTTAGTATGAGGATGGGGAAGGGAAAATATGCACTCTGCAAATTCACTTCACCTTTTCTGTTGTAAAACATGCTGGATTTTAATGATTTCTATTTACCAGGAACCTCAGATTAGCTTTAGAGCATTTAGCAGTAATTTATTTTTTTCTTTTTTCCACTGTGAAACAACAAAAAACCCCACAACCCTGCAGGCTTTAAGTCAGAAAACAGGCAAAATCGCAAGGTCTAATTTTTCTGGAAAACCACTGTGCCGGCAAGGCTAGAAAGAGATTGTTCAGATACAAAGAGCGGGGGGGGGAATCAGATCCAAGTATATCTGCAGATAAATATCTTACGCTCTTTTTGAATAGCTGGGTGGGATCAGCCAAGCACCCGAGAGCCCTGCGCTGTGCGAGTCTGCCACCTCCTGGGGTGGGCAGCCATCCACCAGAGGTTGGGTTAGATTTGATATTTTAACCCCAGAAATACTCCCCTGGCTGGAGAAGTGAACCGGTGCCTCCATCTCCAGGTTCTACAGAGGGTGGAGAGGTTTTCTAAGAAGTGAGTTTGGAGTTTAAGAGCACGGGTGGGGACCGGAGAGGGTGGATGTACCCGTTAGCACTTGAAGAAGCGATGCGGAGCGTCAGGGCACGCTGCATTTCATCAGGAAAGCTACACGTTTCCCCATTTATTACAGCTGCTGCTCCTTTATTGGGATGGTGTTTCCCCCGTTACAGCTCCTCCAGCCCATTTTCAGCGATGTCTGCTTGGTCTCTGCTACCACAGCCTCCTGATGACACTGCAGAGGTGGCTATCGAGGGTACGGCAGGTTTTGCTGGGTGAACAATGGTCTATCAGAGGGAAGAGATGAGAGGTGATGTCCTGCTACCTGCCGTGACCACGTAACTCGTGATGTCCTGTGAATGCCCTGACTCCATCTACGTGGGTCAAAACACCTCTGTGTTGGAGGAGGAGGTTGGCTGCAGGCATCACCCACAGGGATGAGACCAGTCTGGGGCCTCTTGCCAAGGTCCTGTGCAATGGGCAAGCTTTGGGTCTGGGGGTGGCATTACCCTCGGCAGAGGGCAACCTGGATGCTGCTCTGTTTTAGGGGCATAAAGGCATTGGTTCAGAGTCCCCCTGCTCTGCACACAGACAAATATTAAAGGGTGAAGATATGCCCTTGGCCTCTGGAGTGGAGGATGCCCAAGGTCAAGACCAGAAGAGGACCTCCTCCCATGTGTCACAGGCACGTTGCCTTCCCACACGTTGCCTATATGAAGTCAAACGACTTTGATTAGAGCAAAGCATTTAGTCCTACTGTATGCCACAGGTGGAGGACAGGGTAGATGAAGGTGCTGAAAACCTATGTTAGGAGATCAAAAGAAACCAGATCCCTTGCTGCAAAGGACGGAAAAGCTCATAGGCCCTGAATGTCCTAACAAAGTGGGGAAATGCCTGAGTTACAGAATCACAGAATCACAGAGTCATTAAGGTTGGAAAAGACCTTCAAGATCATCAAGTCCAATCATCAACCCAACACCACCATGCCTTCTACACCATGCACTGCAGTGCCACGTCTACACATTTTTTGAACACCTCCAGTTATGGTGACTCCACCACCTCCCTGGGCAGTGTGTTTCAATGTTTGATCACCCTCTCAGCTAAGAAATTTTCCCTACTATCTAGTCTAAACCTCCCCTGGCTCAACTTGGGCCATTTCCTCTGGTTCTATCACTAGTTACTTGGGAGAAGAGACCAACACCCACCTCACCACAACTCCTTGTAGGCTGTTGGCTGCTGCCAGGCTCTCTTGCACAGACACAACTTGAATGGGATGCTGCAAGGAGTCAACCTGGAAGTGGTAGCATGAAATTCCCCCCCCACATCCTGCAAATGAGTAATAAGTTTCTGCCTCCTTCCAAGGAGTTTTACTTACTGGGAGCAGACCCCCCTAATCACTCTGAGACTGCTAGCAGCTCTCTGGGCTTCAGAGAGAAGAATTAAAAACAAATTAGAGGTAATGAGCTCTTAAATTGCTTCTGAATCCACTGTGTGACTGAGAGTTTTGGTGGATGTGGATAATCAAATCAAGCAGGGTCCAGGGCATGCAGAAGGGTGATACGGAGTTTAAGAATATTTTCAAGCTTCCCATTGAATATTAGATGTGATGCAACTGCCCTTTCTCATTGAAAACAGTAGTAAGAAACTCACTCATAGCCAAAGACAAGAACCAGAGTCAGCCTGAAGAAATGCTGTTTCCCTCCATATGAACTATGCCAGCACAGCGTTAAATGACTTCTGTTATTAGTTACTTCTTCTATTCTTCCAGAATAGTTATATATAGTTATTCTTCTATTATTAGTTACTCCAGACCTAAATGGTTGCAGAGGATCTCCAGAGAGACAAGGCGATGGGAACTAAGGGGCTCTTCAGTTCTCTCCATCCTTTCCTGTATAGTAGTCCTACACGGGTTGTCAAGGCTTACGAGAATGAGTTACAGGAGTTGAGACAGATTTTTGGAGGGGGAAAATGTGCTACACGTTCTCATACAAGAGATGGGGCGCCCAGGGATGGGCGCATGTTTGTGGTTTGTGTTTGGCGGTTGGAATGCACGTCAGCGTGGACACCCTGCACCAAAACCACACAAGTTCAATTCTGAATGTCAAAGGACGAGGTGGCGGGGCACGTCTCGCTTGTTAGCAGATGGCTAAAGCTTATCTTAAATTCATTTACTAATCAAAATCAACAGTTTATGTGTTTTGGAAGGTGAAAACAGCAGAAAACAGTGTTTAGAAGCGGGACAGGATGAACCCTAAGCCACTTAGCACAAACTTGTTTGCAGTGCACTACTAATCCTCTCCTATCCCGTCTTCATTAACCTCATGTACACTGTACCTGTGCAACTGATAACACAGAGGTGTTTGGGAAGCAGATTTCAGACGGCCCCCCATCCCCACCAAGGGACACCATCCAACAACATTTTAAAGCAGGTTTTGTGTCTCATTGGAAGCTTTTTTGCCTTGAACTTTTAGGGAAATAAAGCAAGCCATCCCCTTGGGAAACACGGTCTTTGCCAACATCTCCAGCAGTCACCTCTGCGCAGCGGCTGGAACGCCGCACTGTTGGCCAAGCCTTGTCCTCATGCATGGCAGTCACCCTTATCAGCTTTCCGAGGTCACCCCTGACGGCAGCTCTGGATGAACACTTCCACGAGTCGATTTACCCTCCTGAAAAACATCTCACAAGCAGAAAAGCCAGGACAGGTCTGGAAGCAGGGAGGGGATGCCTCACATCACCCTGCAGCACCCAAGGGTGCCTGGAGAATACAGTTCCAAGGCTGTGCCCATAAGTGCCTTTTGAAGCCCAAGGCCACCTTGAACCTAGACTTGCCACACACCTTTTCAGCTCAGACATAACGTTTGTGCACAGGATCAGACCTGTGGGTGAACCCCAGGGCAAGTAAAGGGGAGTGGTGGACCCACATCCCTCCTTGCTTTGCTGGTCCCGTTTGCCCAGCTTGGGTGGGAACAGATGTGCCCCTGATTGTCATACGAAAAGAAGGGCTGCAGCATCCCTTTACATTCCTACCAGTCTCCCTCTTTCGTTAACAGAAATGATCAGAATTTGCAGGCTTTCTTTCAATGGAGAATTGGTAACAGCCATAAAATCGTGTTTCTTCCTTTGCATGAGAAAAAACTTGGGAAAATCCCACCTGACTCAAGTCCCTCCAACCTGCTTTGTTAAGCATTCAGAACTGATTTAAAATATCTTGTTGCAACAAAGAAGAACCACATGATTAGGTCATCAGACAACCTGTCTCCTAGGGGCACCTTGAAGCCCTGGTTGGGCCAAATGTTGCACCAGACCTTGCTCCAGACAAATGTGACTCAATTCCTGCAGCAGCCCGTGAGGTTTGGGTTGCCTTCCTGAGGAAAATGCATGTAAGGCTGCCTTAGCAATGCCGGAGAAAAGCAAAGCAGATTACCTCCAGAACTTAACCTCCCTACTTCCTATTTTCCTCTTTTAAAACTAATCTTCCCACTCACTGTATGGGGGCACCAGGGCTTTATGCTCCCCGCAGTCTGGGCAAGGATTTTGTGCATCCACTCCTCTAGCAGAAGTATGGCACTTTCTCTGTGTGGGCCAGGATTAATATAAAGTGGTTAACTTAACTAGCAACATATGTCTGCATCTTTTTCCCCACTGCCATTTAATCTCTCTTATCCACTGACCATGCAAGTCTCCTGTAATCACTGCAGAGTAATTATGTGATTATTCCAGCCCTCTAAATTAGAGCTGCAACTTGGACCCTAGCAATTGCAGGTGACACAGCAAGGCTGACTTTCTCAACTGTTAGTTAATTACAACTAGACAGAAGAAAAAAAAAACAACCAACCAAACAAAAAACTAACCACGCTGTAATAATAATAAAACAACCTGCCAGATAATGCAACTTCTGTTGAGAATTTTCACCCCAATCTTTCTCATCACAAGGAAGATTAGAGTGGGAGCCATTAATAATGTGGCAATTTCTGTTAATTTATCAGCACCTAAGCCCGAGAGCCTTAATAAAACTAGCTAAAAGGAAATTTATGATAAACAAAGGCAATTATGTTGTTGCTGTTGTTACAGTGGCCTTTCAAATCCTGTTGTGCTGGGTATTATTGTCTAACCAGCTTGGGCAAGGAGGAGGAGGATGGGGTGTGCAGCAGGAGGTCTCGCAGAAGGTCAAGGATGATGTCACGTGGAGTCTGCAGGTCCTCATCAGACCCTCTCCTGCAACGCCTGCACACCCAGCAAACCATAAAATTTAAAAAATAACTAAATCCGTAGAAATGAGGCTTTTGCAAAGGAGGGGATGAACTGTAGCAAGAACGACTGGCAGTCCCTCTCCTTGCCTTTTCCTTTTCCTGAGTGTGGCTTTCCTCCCGTGTCAGGGTCTCTCCAGTGCCATTGAGCTGGAGCTGAGATCTCCCCTTGAGGTAGGCAGGGGAACAAAGATCTCAAGACAACAGGAGCTACAGAGGTAGGACAACATCCCCCAGAAGTTACAGGCACTTTTTCTTTCCCACTTTTTTTCATAGCATTTGGAATTTCTGATGAGAATTCCTAAAGTGTAAGTAAGTGGCTTCACAACTGGTGAAAAAATTTTAACACGTTCAACATCTGCAGGAGGACTTTTTTTATTGTTTCACTGACTGTGGGCTTGAGTGAGAAATGTCCATGAACCTTCTTTCTGACTCTGGTGAGTTTCAGCCAACTCCATGGCGGGCTGAAGTGCCCCAAGCTTCCCTTCCCCTGCACGCAGGCATCCCCAGCCTGGGGAAGGGGAGTAGGGCAGAAAGCTGGAAGGGGCATGAATGAAAATGAAAAGGAAGGGAAGATATCTTCCCCAAGGAGCACATTAGGAGGCTACAGGTGAGCTCGTCAGAAGTGGAGAGGATGTAATTTTAATCACATGATGATCTAAAATCCACTGAAATCAGCAGAGAAACGCCCAAGGACTTCAGATGACGTCTTGACTCCGATGCAGAACCACATGCTCCTCTGCCTGGGTTGAGCTGGGCAATACATCAGCTTAGATCCTCCATGGATGTAAATCCTCATCACCTGCATGATTTGATCCAATGTTTCTGTCTGGTCTCTGCTTTCTTCCTTTATGTACAAGATCATCACCCCGTGCTGCAATATTACGGAACGCAGGTCCTCCATCACATTTAAATTTATCTACTGGGCACATCACGCTGTCCAGTCACTATTGGGTTCTTTAAGGGCTTACAAAGGGACACACTGGAAGCATGGGCCAATCTGTAAATGTAACTGATGGCATCAGCAAATTCAAAGCCACATTTAGGACTGAAATACTATTAAAGGCCATTTTAAGAAAGAAATAGTGTTGGGCCAAATGCTTTATGGTGGCAACGAGCAGAGCCCTGCAGAATAGCAAACTTGTCTCTATGTACAAATACGCATGCGTGGCTTAGATTTTCTCTACAGTGACCCGAAGAGATAATGTTATGGTTTTGCAACGTGACATCACAGGGTGATAAAAATAAAAGGAAAGGGAGAAAAAAAATCTGGTGATGAATTGCAAAATAAACTGGCTTTCCAGCAACACAATAAAGGGAAAAGAATACCTTCCATTTCCAGAGGGAAGATGGAGAATGGCAAAGATGCACTTTATAACCCATTCTGCTGGTAGAGACTAGGGATCTGCTGGCATTGATTTTACATGTTCCCTTCTCTTCCCTCAAAAGAAAATTGAGCAAACCACTATGGTTTAAAAAATTATAGCCCAACAGACTTTCACTGCAGGCAACCTTCATCAAACATTAGCCTCTTGGCTGCACTACAGAGCAGTCAGTTTTCAGTCTGTTTTAGAAGATCCTTATTTTATCCTGTGCTGTTTATGATCAGACTATTCCGTCTATTTGCACAAAAGTCTTCTGCCAAACTTCCTATTCAGGTAGAAATAGCAGGAGTTTCCCAGTAATATTTGGGAAATACTCGTTAAAGTTCAGAAGGACTTTGTTATTGGCATCATGTTTTAAAAAGAGATTAGAATTGATTTTGTTAAACTACACTTAAAAAAGAGAGAAAATGCTTCAGGTACGCTTTTAATCTGCCTCTGCTCCGTATTAATTTGTAAAATGTTTATCTGAATTCATGTTAAAGACAAGCAACCACGGCAGTTGATAATTTCGTATATATACCATATTCAAGCTATAGAGTTCAAGGATCTGAGGAAACGGAGGAACATCAAAGTGATGCAACCAGCCAAAGATAACATGACTCACTGGTGCAAATGGGAATGAAGGGCAAGTCTTCTGGTTTGCCAAGACTCCTGTGAGCTATTGGCATTATCTCCACTGGAGGTTACAGCCAAAGGAAAGTGCTAGGTGTTCATGAGATGACCAAGTGGTTCAGAAATGCTCTTGGCCTTATACTAGGATGAGAAGGGAGCACAGAAATACCAAACACCTCCAAGGCTTTACCTACACCAAGGAATTAAACATTCCCAGGACAGTCGCCAAGCCCTGCTTGTATTTACAGTCTGAGAGGACACCATGTCCCTCTCATAGCTGTGACACAGCAGTGGGAGTGTTCATCCAAGCTGTAGGTAACCCAGCTTCTGCTCTGCCTCAATCCAAATCTGGGTGCTCGATGGCTTTTCTAGACACCTGTTTTTAGGAGGTTTTGTAGCTGAAGCTAATCTCACTTCTCCCAGCTTCACCTGGTGAAGAACATCTGCATCATCTGAAACACAGAAAACTAGGAGTTAGCAAGAATCCAGAATCACCTCAAGAGGGATGACCTGGTTGTGGTCTCTGCTGTAAAGACAACACTACACAAAAAATAAATGTTTGCAGAAGCAGAGCCCAGGCTCTGGGCTCCTTCTCTCCCCGGGAGCTCCCTCAGTGCAGGGCTACAGACTGATCCACACTTTTGCTCAGGCCAGATGACATGATGCCTCCACATGACAACCTCAGCAAGAGACGCTGAGACCACTAACCCTGGGACAATGGAAGATGACAGCCATGAATACTCTGGAAGAGGAACCAAATGCGAGTCTCTCTCTTTCTGGAGGGGTGCCCATTTGTTTAATCAGGCCCAAGCGCTGCCAGTCCTTGTCCTAGGGCAGGGCCAAAGGTGCTGCTAGGGTCTCCATTATCCTTTCTTGCTCATCTCACACTGTTCTGTTTAAAAGATTAATGAGACATCTATTCTCAATCAAGAAGCTATTTCAGAAGTTCTTAATTCCAGTCAGTTGTACAGTTCAGTTAGCAGCCTGATTTTGGTTAGGGGTTTCAGCAAAGTGATTTATGGATATTTATTTCCCAGAGTAGCATTTGCACATTGATGGACTAAATATTGATGGTGCTAAAGCCAGATAATCAATGCACATCTAATGGCACATGGAGTGTGCTAAACAGCTCAACAGTAATCCAGGGTGGGAGGGTACATAGATAAGGATACCTGGGCATCTTCCTTGAGTGACATGTGTGTGTTTGCAGTTGAAAAGCACATGCACGTTGCCAAGAGGTGAATAATAAGGAGGTGAATAACATCTGAACATCTTACCACCTACGGCTGTAAATAAGTAGGTTTTTTACTACTACAGATGGTGGATCTCAGATAGGCTGAGCTTACCCAGCTGGGCTGAAGAGGACTTCTCCTACTGAACAAGACAGTGCCCAATTTTAAGAATTGATAATTTGTGTCTAATGGATATGATCTTGTCCATATCGGTGCACATTCCCCCATGTTATGTCTGGCTCCAGCACAAATCCTTTGGAAATCTTCCTGTCCTTATGCAGCTCAGCATCAAGCCATGGCATCAAGATGTGCAAGAGGACACCACCAGAGCAATATATTTCTGTCCTCTGATTGTAAGGTAAGCTAAAACAACTGGTAACACTTCCACTATAGACACCGAAAGTTGGGTTACATGACTTACACCCAGAAGAGAGGAAGCCAGAGGCCATGTCTTGCCCTGTCACCAGCCTGGGATGCTTGAAGGGAAAGTTTTGGGCAGCAGTTTTGATGGAAGAAGAACCAAGGCACTGACTAAGTGTCCCATCAGCAAGGCAGCTTGATGACAAACTTGCAGTAGAAAAGTCAAGTTATAGTTAAAACATTTACCTGACTCCAGAAGCCTCCTGGCTGCTTTTTGGGTATCTGGCCAGTATCACCTTGTTTCATGTTCTGGAAATAGTCAATACCCTCATAACCCAACTCTCTGTTTTTCAGCAGCAAATTAGCTCACATTGCAATTTGTATTACAGCACTTAGGAAAAAAACACATTCAGCTCCACTTTAACTGTTTTAACAGCACTCAGTATGTCTCTCAGGAGCTCCCAGAAGCACTGTGTGTGCTGGCTGCTCTTCTAAGAGGCCCATCCATCTCTGTTCTTCTGCTCAGTCCTTTACAGCTCTGCAACATTCTCATTTTTTTTCTTTACTTTTAAGGCTATTTCTGTGGATTTCATAACCCTATTCCTCTTACTCAGAATAGCTTGCAAGTGCACTTTGATTCTTCTACAAATCTTCCCCAGGAGTTTGTATCTCCCTAATCCTCTGCAACCAGCTGAGCCTCTGCAGTACCAACGTGTACACCAACTGCAGGGTCTTGAACCCCTGGATCCTTCTCACCAGATTTTGGGGTCCACAGTGCAGACATCTACCTTTGCAGATGTTCTCCACTGGTTTTTCTGCACGGTTTTGGACAGCAAGGAACTCAAATCCATGAGCAATTACAAATTGTTTGAAGTCTTGTCCAGTGAACCAGCAGATTGTTATCATTTGTAATTATTGCTGGTATCGTATGTCAGACTAACACGAGTGATGACAGGTTTGTTGTTAGACTTTCCACTAAAGCAATCCTAGAGTAGACTAAGAAATAGTCACTGTTGTATCATGCACATGTGGACCACGACTTCAAGAAGTCCTGATTTATCAGCACAAGTTCTTGTCTGCACTGCAGTTTTCAGCAAATGTCACACATTTCAAGGTTTTCCCTATGTCCATTTTGCATTTTTTGGCCTGAATAGTTCATTTTAGGCTCCTCTTTAGGCTCTTCTAGGTACATCCACTTAGCCTTCCTATATTTTTCTGAAGCATTTCAAAGAATACAGCACCTCTGAAGCCAATGTGGTATCTTCAGATAATTTGCCATGAATTGCCACAAGGCTTCAGTTGGAACTGGAATTATCGGTTAGGTGTGTGATTCCCTGGCCAGTGCACAAGCCCAACGGTGATGGCTTCCAGTGATGTCTCACTCTCTGCTGCAGCTTCTGTAAATTTATTCCATGTTGGTTTTGAAACTGGATAATTCTTTTTGATCAAACATGCATGTATTATACTGCTCCCTGTATCAGTTTCAAGTACAGCCTCATCAGATACTCTCAGGAGTATATCTACTATCAACTAGTTTTCTTGGTTTACTCTCTACTTCAAATCCTACAACTGGCATTGGAACTGCAGCCTCTGTGTTATGGGTGAGATATCAGCCAGTCTCTTTCACGCTGTGGATATAAGGTATCCAGAGTCAGGTTTTTGCCAGAATCTGTGAATTAATACACAAAATTTCTCATCTGAAGCCTCAGATCCAGGTACTGAGTACCAGCTGTACTCAGTACCACTTGCACAGCAACATTTCAGTCCAGTAAGTCCAAATCCATAAGAATTTTTCACCAAATTCCAATGTACACATAAGATGTGTACACATAAATGCCTTACCAGGGCAAACCAAAGATCTGGCTGGACCACAATCTTTTTAACTCCAAACCTTTTGCACTGACAGCGTTTTGCAGCAAGCACTTCGGCACCTCACCTCCTTGCTGTGGGAAAAAAAAAAATCTTGTACGTGTTGGGAACCTGGTTCCTTTTCATTTCGTTTCATTTTAAACAGTAAAATACCCCCATTATTCCAATGTAACGATTCTTGCATTGGAAACCACAATTAGCTATTCCTTATTTAGCTTCTCCTTGTCACTCATGATTTTACAAGACTCCTATCTCTTCTCAGTTTTTTGTCCAGAAACCATGCCATATCTTTCATTATCCTTGCTGCTCCCCTTTCTGCCTTGTCCACTTCTAGTAAATCAGTTTTGAGACGAGGGAAGCAGAACTGCACGCGGTATTTCAGAGGGTTTCGCACAACAGCATGATGATCTCTTCTGGTTTGATCTGTATTGTTTTCCTAACAGTTCCTAAGATTCAATTTGCCTTTTTTTTCTTTTTTTTTTTGGACAGCTCTTGTGCATTGAGGCAGTGCTTTCTCTAGAAATTTTTATTGCCATTTCAGCCCTGAGAGGTGACGGTCAGCTCAGAGCCTGTCACTGTATATGTACAATTAGGACTGTTTTTTCCGAGTGCACCACTTTACAATCTCACACTTCTGCAACGATATTGTACCACGCAAGCCGGAGAGACCTCCTGGAGACACACGACACGCGGTACAAGAAGAGCGGCGGGACCTCTGCTCTCCAGCCGGTGAGATATGCAATGGGATATCACAATATGAAAACCCTTTCCCGGTAACGCTGATATTCAGGCAGACCTGCCACCGCTGGGATCCGAGGGGAGAGGCTGCTACTCCTCAGCAGTCCCACGTTTTTACTTTGAGAACTCCTGTAGCATGAGATTACGCTCTGAAAGGTAAAGTCTTCGCAGGTGCAGAGGGATCCACCCATGAATGTCACCGAAAGTCTCCTTTTGCAGCTTACTGCTGTTTGTACTTTAGTCCTTCCTCCAATGCCCCTTTTTCTCCTTGCTATAACCTATGCTTAGCTCCTGATGTTTTCCATCACCTTGTGGCAAATCACTGCTCAGTTTTTTAGTCCATGATTGCAGCAGGGAATTTGAATGAAAATTTAAATTCCAGAAACCCATTAATTTATTTTTTAAACATTCCCTTGACATTTCAAATAAATAAATCTGCAGTGGTACCTCATTGAAACCAATCTTTATTGATTTCTTTTATAATAACCAATATATCCTTTATCATTCTGTATCATGTAAAAATTTTGATGGAGCTATTCAGTTCAATTCTTTCCTTCCCAATAATGACAAATACACCCCACACATACAATAGTGCTGCATACTAAAGTGCTTGTATGTGTTTTATTTTTATAAATACTGATAAAATAGGTAGGGAAATTACAAATTTGAAAATAAAAAGCATCAATATTGTTGACTTGCAAAAAAAGAAAGGTTACATCCTCTCATGTTGTCATGCAAATGGAGAAGAAAGTCTTCATAATTCAGGAGGAAAGCTTGGGAAAAATGGCAACATTATAGATGTTTAGTATAATTCAGTATAACAAAGCACTGTGAAGTACCAGTAGCAAAGTCTAAAACCTGTGGAAATCATTACTATTAACATTATACATTTTGATATACACTGACATCACTGGGAAAATATATTAGTAAAAGGTAGAAGTGCAGTAGCAGTAATATCATAATAGTTACTCTAAACATTTCTGGGTTTTATTCTGAAGGTTATATTTCACACAAAGTGGTTTTTCTGCATTTCCCCACATTTTCAAGTTTTTGACATTAGACTCCAGAAGGGAAAAAAAAGGCAAGCAGAGGAGAAACTGAAAAAGTCAGGCTTTTTACAGGTTTTTACAGCTCTACTGGCAATACAGTGCAGCACTAGGACATGAGTCCAGGCTCCTTGGCTTGTTCAGTCCTGGCTTTCCAAGGACAATCTGACTCATAAAAATCTTGCTGCTCTTATGCCTAGAAAGTCTGTTCAGCTTTGCCCATCCTGAGTTTGCCTTGGTTTTAGCCACAGATGGACTAGCTGTGCTGTGGTGCACCCACAGAGCATATCTATTTAGATAATGTCAGCCATAAGGAATACGATTTCACTCACGTAACTTTAACCATCAAAAAAACAGGCGGGTTGTCATAATTAGCTCCTTGGGCATCTTCTACAGCGAGCAGAGAGGAAATATTTAGAGGAGGGATTGATCCAGTCTTAAATACCCACAGAGCTCTCTCCAGCCAAGCTAGATCATGAGTATCCTGATGAACCAGTTGAAGGCATCTCATGTAGCTTCCACCAGCACAGCATAGAGATATCCTTTGAGTACAGAAGCAAATCCAGAAGAGCAAAAGTATGCAGCATTTCAAGACGAGCTAGGCAATGCTCTGCAACAACATCACCTGCAGTTTGGCACTGGTTTCACTTTGCCCAGTGGTGGTCTGCTGATGGCTGAAGCCTGCACTCTGGAGAGTGGTCTGTGCCTGCCTTCACACAAACTGCCCAGCCACAAGTAGATAGAAAGGACTTGCTGACCCAAAATCATGGCCAGCAGATAAGACACTCCCTAATACTGTGCAAGAAAATACTTGTGCTTCCTTAATGCAACAAAAAGGTATTTCACAGAATCACAGAATCATTAAGGTTGGAAAAGACCTTCAAGATCATCACGTCCAACCATCAACCCAACACCACCATGCCCACTAAGCCATGTCCTGAAGTGCCAAGTCTACATGTTTTTTGAACACTTCCAGTGGTGGTGACTCCACCACCCCCCTGGGCAGCCTGTTCCAATGCTTGACCACTCTCTCTGTAAAGAAATTTTTCCTAATATCTAGTCTGAACCTCCCCTGGTGCAACTCAAGGCCATTTCCTCTCGTCCTATCGCTTGTGACTTGGGAGAAAGCAGTTTTAGTTTTACAGTACAGTTAATTTATCATCTTGAGCCAACCACGCAAGGTTTCATGGCAAGTCAATGAATTCAAACTTATTTGAAGTAATTCCTCAGAATAATTTACCAAGTCAACTGATGTTTGACTGTATATCCTTTAGACCTCCATTATTTTTTTATTAACACATCTTAAATTAAATACATAATTAATTACAGATAAAACCATGGCTCTTTGTAACTGGTTTACTGCAAATCAAATTAAAATGTCATACATCCTCAGACTGTTTCAAAAAAAGGACTTGACAAGCTTTTAATTATCTTTATGCTTTCTTAAAATTCATTAAATAAGTATTCCCTCCGTTCTCCAAGGTGTAACATCGTTACCTGATGCTTTCCTACCAAGATTAAGTGTCTTTCAGGAAAATAGACTTTAGCCAACACCAGGTTTGGGGCTCAAAAGAGGAGTAACGGGGTGGAATTCACCAATCTGTTATACATCCAGTCACATCTAATGGTCCTTTTGGCCTTAAAATCTACAAATGTAAAATTACCCCTCCTCTTCCCCTCCCTTCTCCAAATCAGTAGTTAAAAGATGGCAGTCCACACGAGCTAAATCTTGTACTTTAATTACTAGTCTTATGTTTACATAGGAACCAAGTAGTTCAAAGTTGAATGTGCAGTAATTAAAGTATTTCCAGATGTGTTCAGTGAGCCTACTCTGTTTTTACAGCCTCCAGTTGTCATATATTTTCCTTCAGCAGCTGTATTAGACACGAAAGCTAACAATTTTATTTTAAATTGTGTTTTTTGAACAAGAAATATTCCCGGATGTCAGAGCTGGTGTGACCAGGATCTTGATAATGAAAGCTCTGATCTAGCAAAACACTTCAAGATGATCCTAACTTTCAATATTTGAATTACTTTCTATTGACTGAAATCCCTAAAAAACCAACAAACAGAGCACAGAATTCCATAGATAATGTGAACCACATTGTGGAATTAAAAATGGGAGGGAAAAGGTTTTTTTCTAAAATCTGCTTAAAGAAAACATTCTAATTTTCCTTTTAAAATCGTTCTGGTTTCCCCTTTTTTCCTTAACAGGCTATATAATATGATTATTTAACATGCTTGTGTTTTACATTGCTAAGTGAATACTGAGGACTGTTGACTTCCAAACTTACTTTGTAGATGAAAAAGAAATAATGGCCTTAGAAGCACAAGCGTAAAACATTCTTAGCACCAGAAAAAAAGTGCAAAGTGAAAATCTCATCTCCACCCTGGCCATGCCTGAGTGCCTCTGCCCATGCCAGCAGAGAAATTACTAACTGAGCAATCGGCAAAGATGATAGAAGGGGTTCCTCATGCAGAGAGATGTGCTGTAAGCACAGCTGTAAAATCATTAGGATGAATAAATTTGTGCACAATGCAAAAAAAACCCAAAAAACCAAAACACCTACAAACTCTAAAAATCTTAGTGGCAGCTAACAACTTTTTTTTTTTTTTTGACAAACCTTTTTCTTTTCCTGAAAAGGGTTTTGATAGCCCTTAATTAAAGTCCTGTCTGGCAACATTCTGTGAAATCAGAAGAGTTTAAGAGAGTCATCTCTCATGTTTTGAGGCTTCTGAGCTGTTCCCCTCCACACATACCTACCTCCACCCACTCAGCAGATTAAATATAACAGTCCAGATGAGATGAAATGCAGTGCTCCTACAGTTTTATTTGATTTATTAAAAGGAGACAAGTAACCAAGTGGGAGGAAAATAGGTCAAAAGTTCTAGATCCTTATGAAAAGCTAAAAGCATCACTCTTGATTTTAAACATTTCTTTCGAATTGGTGCTGTGTGTTTTCAAGAAGACATCAAGGTACGGGAGGGGCTGGAGCCGAGGAAGGAAGCTGGGGTCACTTAAGGACGCTGATGAGCGGAGGGAAAAGCAGAAAGATGACTTTTCGATCGTCAAGTGATGGTGCAGTAATGGTGCCACACTCTTGGCCAAAAGACCTGCCGGCAGAGCGAGGCATTCCTAGTGAGGCATTCCATGCCCACATCTAGGAGACGAAGCTGCGGCCATCTCAGGCTCCTCTATGAAGTTGTGTAAAACACTTTCCCATGAGGAACATTTTCTCCTGGGCATTAAAAGGGAGGTAAGGAACTACTGAACAAGAAAAAGCTATTTCCCTCCTTCTCTGCCTCTTTGGTTTTTGTGGGCCTCTGCCCCACCTCTCTGATTTGTCACCGTGTCCCTTAATTCCATTTTTCTCCATAAAAGCATCTAGCTGTCTCATAAACACCTCTTTGCTCATTGCTTCAGTGGCCTTATCGTTTTTATTACTCCACCCATTACCACGTGCTGGTCCTCTCAGAAGTACATCCTTTTTCTTCCAGATGTAGACCTTGCTGTTATCAGTGCTGGGATGTCCTGCAGGTAATACTGTCTTCTAATTGACTATTGGTGGAAAATACCTGGGGGCCACAAACAGCTACTGAGTGTGTATTTTATGGTTAGAGTTAGCAGAGTGCCCCGTTTGACTATGTTCAAATCAGCTTTCATGCCTGTGAGAAAGGAGCAATGACGTCTGGTGGTTAGACGCTGAAGTCAAGCCATAAAGAAAGTTCAGATAGAAATACGGAGTGATTTTCCTAGGAGTTTCCTGGGAAATGACCTACCTGGGAATACAACAGTCTTTAAATCATGAGTTTGTGTGTGTTGGTGACTTCAGGAAGGTCACCAAAAGCAGACACAAAAATGGAATCCTGCAAAAAATAATCATAAGTCCCCTCATAGCACCTTTGGTCTGGATTCGAGCTGGTCCTCCTGGCTCTGGGTCCCTGGGGCAGATGTTCAAGCACAGCCCTTTCATCTCAGTCTTTCCTCCAGGCATAGCACTCTGCATTCAGCCTCCACACCTTCCCCCCAACTCCCACCTCACTGAGCCTACCTGCGCCTAGTTTCACTCTTTAGAGGACACAATGATCAGCAAGCGAAAGAAAAAAACCTTTGGGCATGGGAATATTTTTGATTCTGTCATGTCACTTTTAGAAAGCACTAGAGATCTACAATCTTCACAAAATAACTGAAGACTTTAGAGGATGCTGTCGCCCTGGGCCAGACCTTGTTGTCATTTTAGAGGTCAACCAGCATCTGTGTCTTCAGATTAGCTTTCTTGCATGTGACAAAGGATAAACTTATCTTCAGAGCCCTACATCCTCTCACAGCTAGTTACAGGTTCATTTTCTCCATGCGTCCTATCAGGAAGCACATCCCTTCCTCCCATGTAGAGTAGGGGAGCAAAATGTCCTCAAATTTATGATGGTGATCTCACATCTGACAGGATAAGAAAATTAACTTTAGGCTACATTAGCTCTTGCTAGGCAAAGCTTTTGCAAGAGCAGAATCCTGTGATGAGGGACAAGACAGTACTGACTGTCACATTGTCAAGCAACGAAACTGAACCTCCTTTGAAACACAGCAGGTTAAACTGATTTCTCAAAATAACGAGGTTCTTCACCATATGGAAACCATTTTAATTCAAGAGACAGCTCTTTCACCAAGTGTATTCTGTGAAATAGCTGCATGGGTGTACCTTTTCTATAAATTTGACTTTGGCCCATCTATATACATTCCTACAAAGAGATCCCAGTCAGTATTATGCTCAGTCATCACATAAAGATTATCTTCACTTTCTTGGGAACAATACAAAGTAAAACCTTTGTTCTTTTTAATTTGGTACATGAACATAAAGAAAATGATGAATTAGATGGGCTAAACCCATAGACCCATCCAGTTGCAAAGAGTAATAGTGCCTGATGCCATTCACAGCCCAAGGAAGAACATTATCTGGTGTATCACTCAGCTGGTGCCAGGGCCATACATGGTTATGTCCACAATTTCTCTGTGATAATCTCTCAGGGATGTGGCAGACTCTTTCTTTGATCAGGGCACTGATTGGCTGACATTATTCCAACCTTGCAGTGAACAGGGAGTAAGTATAAAATCAACAGGTAACATAAAATGGCACTTCAAGACATGGTTTAGGGAACATGGTGGCACTGGATTAATGGTTGGACTTGATGATCTTGAAGGTCCTTTCCAACCTAGTGATTCTGTGATTCTGTGATTTTACTCCCAAGCTGAATTTATAAATGGAAATTGCAATGCTGTGTGTAAGTCAACATAGAAAATGGAGTTCATAACACGACAAACATACATTCAGATTGGTCACATGGATATCTTTTGAAGAGATGTGCTACAAACTCAAGCAAAAATTATGAAATCGAAAGAGACGTTAATGGCTGATGTTCTTCGCGTTTTGTTATGCACAAGGTGGGACTATATAATCATAGTGGTGTCTTTAAAATCTATAAATACAGAGCTCTCCTTGTGATTAAATCGTCACACACGTCCATGAGGAAAGGGAGTTATTGTCTCCCCTTTTTAGAGCGGGAAATTAGGCACAGCTTTACACGAGGCATAATTATCTTCTCCACCTATGGGTTCATAATGGCTCACTGTGTAGAAAAACTCTGCTGTGCAAGTAATTCATGAAAATGACCATGACTCATTTTTAACCTATCCCCATGACAAAATAGCCCAAAATGTGTAGTTGCAGACGTGCCCTTTCAGATGTCAGCACGAAGGATCACAGATGCGGTCCCAGGGGCTGGAGAAAGTAAGAGGGTGGTTCTGCCTGTGGACCCTCCACCGTGCTCTGAATTATGTAGGAGGTGGGCTCTCCCCTGAGCTGGGAGGACCACGGGAAGGGGAGGTAGTTCCTGGGTTACAAGCCTTGCAGGCCTTCAGCCCAAGGCATGCTGAGAGGAGTGGTCTGAACATAAGAAGCTGCCTCTCATCACCAGAGGGAATTGCAAGGGGATTTTGTGCTTCACAGAGACAGTTCTAAAGAGGGGAATGCTTGCTATATAATTTGGATTTCATATGCCAGGCCTCTGCAGAGATTCTGGATTTTCATCAGAAATGCCTCATAGAAAGAAAGCCTGAAAGGAAAGGCTATTTTACTTGCTTTTGAATTTTAATAGCAGACTATTTTGTACTGTTACCAGGCACCCGGAAAGCATCTGGATTCTCTAGGGAAAAAGATCCCTGGGAGTCACGTTGCATTTTTTTCTTGTGTAAAGTTTTGTATGGGGATGGTGGTCTATAAATGTCAAGATGTTCTAGTCCAGGAGTGACCAAAAGTCATTGTAAATGTATTTTACTTTATCCATGTTAAATGACATTGGTGACTGTAGTCCATTTATTGTGGGACAGCTGTCATTACCAGTGTGGTATGGCAAAAAGAAGAGTAAGGAGTTGGTATGGGACAAGAGGTCTTGGGATATCTGGAATAGAGGCCTTGGGTTTCTGTGTTAGATTTAGGATGGAGATGGTTTCAGGGAGGAAGAGAAGAAATCTAGGGAATTACAGTACAAAGTGCTCTGGGCAGGAGGACTTGGGCATTCCCTAACCCTCCTTGACCTATCTGAGGGCAAGAATGAATGCCCTGAGAAGCCTGCTTCTGCCTCCTTTTGCTAAGGGAAATATGGTCAGCCTCCAGAGTGGATGTCTCTTTTCTTCTGTGGAGGATCTCAGCATTGCTGTCGGAGGATCTGAATTAGAAGGAACCCAGAGGTTGGTTTCATCTCTCCACATAGGTGTCTACATGCAGGTGTCTACATTAGCCATGTGTATGAGTTCCTGTTGAAGCACCTGAAGAGCTAGTCAGGGCACTTGTAGGGTTGGGAGAGTAACTGAGCCATGAAGAGGTAGGTGTCTATAAACCATTCTATGATTCTGAGCTTCCACACAGGCTGAACTGCTTCCCAGTCTCCACGAGGTGTATTCACTAGCAGCTTTATTTAGCTGCCCACGCATATGTGTTCAGTGCATTTGAGATGATCTGGTGTCCTACCTGGACTCCAGTTTCTCATCCAGGAGTGCACAAGTGTCCCATAGCTTCACTTCCCATAGTGTCAGACTTATCAGTCCCCTTTCAGATGTCCCAGGTTCCCCTTGGCCTCTGTATTGCACTAAGTGCTTCCACCTAGGCAATGCAGCAAGCCTTGGACATCTGTTGCCTTAACGCAGACCACCTAGTAGTGGGCATCTAGTTTAAGCCAGCCCCCTTGGCTTCATCCATCATCACTGGGGGAAATGGTGAGATGTTCACCCCATTATTCAGCCACTGCATCTTCTCCACCACAGCCAACGCAGCATCCTCTCCACTACGGCCCATGGTGGCCTCCACCCAGCCTTCACATAGTTTTTCCACACTTGTCACTCATCAGACCCAAAAGAATAACCTCTCCCAGGGACTTCTATCTCAGTGTGTGTTGGTGGATGGCAGGTCTCCTGTTGGAACACGGTCCAAGGGAGTGAGATAGCTGCTGGGCTTCTGAGCTGGCCTAGAAAAAGGTAAACCTGGGTCTTTAACAATTGCAAAGCTTTTTAGTCTCCACTAAACAGCCTTATCTAATTAATCCTCATGTCCTCCATGGAAGACAGGGGAAAAAAATTATGGACCAGGAAATGGGAGCACAAAAATGTTTAACCTTTTTTTAACCTGGAAAATTATGCCCAGACTCAGGACTAGATCTCTGGACCACTTGACCACCACTTGGCCTGGAGTCAAGTGAAAAAAATATGTTTATGAATTACTTACGAAAAAAATAAGTTTCCAATCCAACCTTAGCTGCAAGCCTTTCTCCTTGTGGTACAGGAAAAACTACACTGATTCTGGGCATCTGTATTTCTGGAGTGACAGGGGGATCACAACATTATTTTCATCCCAAATCCAAAACACAGCACTATACCAGCTCTCTGGAAGAAAATTAACCCTATCCCAGCTGAAACCAGGACAGTGAGTTTTGATGCTACCTAGAGAGCCGCAGCTTCCAGGATTGTCTAAGCATCTTTTGCCAAAACTGAATTGTAATGTGGCTTATGCAGTTTTGCTTGATTTACTTTGTTCCTTTGATGTGCAAGGATTTAGTGACATGCTTAGCAATACGGTAGCATGAGACGCATTGCATAAAATCAAATCACTGCTGGGGCAGATGCTTCCAGATTTAAAAACTTGATTGGTACCACAGACACGTAGCTGCCTAACTGCAGGCTGTTTCGCCTGAGAGTCAGCCTGTGGGGGCTTCTCAGAACCCCTTTTAGTCCCAAAACTGCAGTAACAAGGCTTAGAAGTCATCCTTTCAACCTCAAGGTGAATGTTTCAGGTCAGCAGTAGCTGATCTGTAACATTCAAGCTGTATCAGTCTCTAAAGGGCTGCTTTCAGCTCTGATTCATCAGCAAGCTTCTCCCCCCGCTTCACCAATCTGCCAGCTGTGGACATGGCCAGGGTGACCTAGATACTTGTCACCTCCAGGCTGGATTTTACCTTGATTCACAATTTCTAAAACAGGACATGAAACAGATGGACAGATCCTAGCTGGTTCACACAGGAACTGCTTCGTGCTCTGGGACATGTCAAGTGACATTCAAGGTCCTCTCCTGGTGATGGGCCAGCTCCCAAAAACAGCCAGGCTCTCCCTGTGGTCCATCAGCCACCACTCAAACCACATCTCCTAGGGACAGGGCAGCTCCCAGATCTGAGGATGAAGCATGTGACATCAGGGAAAAAGCATAATCAGTGACTTCAGTGGGAATGAGGTACCTGCGTGGCTGTTTATGAATATTCCGTCTACCTATAGCTGCAGGAGCTTAAATTTCTTTCTCAGTCTGTCTATGCTATCCCATCCTTTCCTATCTCCTATCCTCTCTCTCCTCTCCTCTCTTCACCTAGCCTAGACTAGACTAGCCTAGCCTAGCCTAACTTGACCTACTCCATGGGATTCAGGTGGACACACACGGGGCTGTGCAGAACACAGAGCGAACAATCTCTGAGCTCTTCCTTCCCAGGGATGGGATTCATCTCACCCAAGTGTCAGGATTTAGCCTAAAAGTGACTCATCTAGGCTTTTCCTTCACGGCCAACTGAGAGACACAAGCTTCTCTTGACACCTTCTAACTCCTATTTTAGATACTCATCTTGGGAAAGGCAGAATGATTTTTGGGAGTTATCTACCTGGCTGTTTTGTCATATGGGGATCCTATACTGCCAGCTTAGTTTGACTGCCTAATATCTAGATGGCTGCAATGAACTGGGAAGCATCATTCTCCAGAAACCTCCATCTCCACCACCAGGAACAACTAGAACATGACACCACAGAAACAGTATCATCTCTCCTTCACCCAACTGTGGGCTGGAGACCAAGTGATCAGAAATGAAAATGCCAACTGTTTCAGTTTTCCATCACAATGCACTACAACAGCTCTTTAGGGCTGTGATCCTGCACAGTTCAAGTCAATAGAGCAGAGGGCAAAGGACTGATCATGAAGGGCTACCAGTATATGTAGGTTATTGGTGCCTTTGAAAGTAAAAATTATACTGCAGGGAAAACAAAGGCAACAACCACAATCTCTATAGGAAACAAAGCGGAAGCTTCTTCTAGTCACCAACAAGAAGCTCGAAACACATTTTCTAGCTTTGCAATATCTGAAAGATTTAGATGGTCTCGGTACCTCCTCTGCTCTGGTTTTGACAAGGACAAAATCCTGGACCATACCCAAGAGCTGCAGGCACTGAAGATTGCTGTTGGGGATATAGGTTTGAGAATTTTGTAATGAAAATCCTCCTTGTGAAATATTGTCGCAGAATCTCCTTTGAAACTACAAATAAATCACACAGAATGTCTCCTAAAGTGTCCTGGCCTCTCCTAAGAGCATAGATCATATCCTCCCCACAGAACACCTTTGTACAGATTGGAGACCTGTTCAGTTAATCATCAGATAAGGTCCATGCACTCATGCAGAGCTCTTTGCTAGATCGGGGCCTGAATCAGCCCCCTTCATATCATCCCAGGTACAGAAATCACCCCTTTGATTGACTCATGTTTCAAAAACCCTAGCCTTTTCTTCCTTGTTATCTGCACCTGGTAAAGGCATTCCTAAAAATAACCGAATAATTTCTAATTAAACAATTCTTTTTCTAAAACTCCCCCACTCCATCCCTTATCTAAGTCTCTCCATTATCTGGTCTATATCCCACTGAGAAGAAATAATTAGTGCACGCACTAAAATCCATCCATCCATCCACCCATCCACCCACCCTGTCCAAAGTATTTATGCTCATATTTAGGTGCTAATTCCCAGTTATCACAGAAATCCTCCTCCCAGGAGCCACCTATTCCTTGGGAGATCAGCTCTGTGTCTGTAGATGTTGTATAGGATCAGGCTGTACAGGGCTGGACGGTGTTCCAGTTGTATCTGTGAACACTTCTCTTTGATTAAATGAGGTGGATAGTGTCCATCTTTGGAGAGCATAAGTCTAGTTTAAAACAAAAGGCATTGAGCAGGTGTGAGAGAAATTCTTAAAAATAGGATGGGGATGACAGAGGTGATGAAACAGGAAAATGCACACAAATAGCTCCCCACAAAAGGTGGAAGTTTTGACTTAGATATAGTATTTGTACATAGTCTGCCAGATCAATGAGTAGATAAAGAGTTGTTAAAAGTCATCAGGATGATTTGGGGCACCCAGCAGGCTGTCCCAGCCATGAACTGCCTGGTACAGAAGCAGTACCCACCCTGGGTTCAGAGCAGTCCTTGGTGTGATGTTATGAGAGCTCTGCTGTCATCTAGTGACCAAAGGGAAGAAGTAGCCAGAAAAAACGGAAAATCTTGAAATTAAAGAAATGTCAGTGCATGTTGTGACAGCGGAAGCAGAAAACAGTGTGTTTTGAACACCTGGAGCTTACTAGCAGCACTGAGGTCTCACCTGTATAGGCAGAGCCCGCCGAGATGTTTTTTAAGGCACCCCCTCCTGCATTGCATCTAACTCCTCAAGCATCGCCTACAGCCAACAACATCTCAGACGGGGATGTCTCTCCCAACTGTGGAAGCTTCGCCAGCTGAGACTGCCATCACAGGCACTGCTGTGAGCATGCATCTTGGCTATTTTAGATGTCTACATCAGGAAGAGACATCTTGCTCCCTAGAGGAGCTTATTTGTCTCCATCAGCTATAAAGGGAGCGTGAACAGCTCAGATGTAGACACCTGCATGGCAGTGCTCTAGCATTAGGTGAGATGGCTGCTGTCCCTTAACTGGAAGGTTACACTCGTCTGGAGAACAAGTCGGAATTTCTCTTGAAACCTTGTTATCCCTATCCTTGTTTTTGCTGATTTTGCAGAGGAAAAAATTCAAACTGGCCATTGCGCAGAGCAGCTGACCACGAGGTGACTTCTTCCTTCACATGGAACAAAAAGCTCCTCCCACCTTTCGAGGACATGTCACCTATGGGGACATGTCACCTATGGGGACATGCTGGAGGCAGCAAAGAGCATCATTGGCAGCTGGGAGAAGTTGAAGGCAGCACAAACTATCCAGAGTGAAATGAGGCATGAGAAAAACAAGAGCTGATGGTGCATGCGCAGAACAAGCCAACAGAAGGTCAGAGTTCAAATCCTATGCATGACCTTGACCTTTTATGTGATTTAGGACAAGTTGTTTCACCAGTGTAGCCCAGTAGGATACTGGTTTCCCATGGGAAGTCTCCAAAGGCATTAAAGTTTGGTGACATAAAACACCACAGTGACGCTGGGCACAGTAGCCTGCAGATGCTCCAATTTCAAAGAAAATTTGGGTTTCACCAACAAAGACCTGGTTTCCTCTCCCTGCTTCTTAAATACTCTAGGTGTGCAGTGGTTAGAAAGGCTTAGTTTTTCTCATCAGCAGGGCTGAAGCAACTGAATCTGAATTTTGCCTTTGCCTTTCTTCCACAGCATTCTTCAGCTGTGTTGCAAAAGTGGGTACAAAACACTACCAGCGCTGTCCCCCTCTGCTGGTAACAGGCCCTCGGTTCCTTCTGTATCTCTATGAATCACTTCATTAGGTTCCACAGGCCTGCCAAAGGATATTTCAGAGATTTCCTTTTAAGTCTTGAAAATAAAATATTAAGCACAATCAATCGTTTCTCACGACAGCTTCTTTGTCCATGAACTATTTCCATTCATTAGAAACCTATTTAAAGGCCACAGTACGTGGGAGAGAGGTAGGTATCAAAAAAAAAAGAAAAAAGACACTTCTTGATCCTAACGCCAAAGCATGGTCTAATTTTCTTTGTTTTCCTGCTAGAGTCACATAATTGAGGCACAGCCATGCCTTGAATAAGGCAGGAGCATTACGGATGCTCAAGAAGGTCCAGCATCTAGGGCACCATGCTAAGGGCAAAGACTCTGCTTTCACAGTGGGTAATTTTTCGCTCACACAATTGGCAAGCGAAGCTCGACAGCAATCCTTGAAACAATTGAGAAATGCCTTTCTGTGCCTGCTGAGGTCCCAATGTGAGCTCTGAAAGGATGAGTTCATGCCGGGACCTTAAACCTCAGGGAGTCTGAAGAACATGAAGTTCCTCAAGACCAGCCAATGCTGCCACGTTGGGCATCAGCAGTGACACAGGTTCATGTATCCAAACAAATTCCTCCTGCTACCCCAGAAAGTAGCAGAAAATTAGCTTCCATGTCTGTATTTTCAGGACAAGTGGGATATTTCTGAGCAGGGTTAAGGGCTCTCAGTTTGTCCTCTTGGTAAAGGTAAGTTGAGGGTGAGGGCAGGGCCAAGGTCTCAGCTTGTCCTGTTCTTTACGCTCCTCTGCAGCAAGGAGCCACAACATCTCTTCACCAAGAAGGGGTCTTCTTAGAGCCGAAGGGATGCTGTGAGTTGGCAAAGCACCCCACATCACCTTGGTAGGGGCTGCAGGGCCCTCCCAACCCAAAATGGTTAACGTCTATACGAAGAAGCAGAAAGACGTAGTACTCGGGAAACACAAGCAGTATTTCACAGTGGCACATGGAGCAGGCAGCTCACCTCAGGTGAGTATGCCACGGATTAATAATAAAAAGCACCCCAGTTGCTTGAAGCAGAGGCTGTCATGGAAACCCTGGCAGCGAGCAGCATCGTTTAGGGGAATCACTTAGGAGTGACAGAAAAAAGGGCATTGTTTCTTGGAAGGCATCAGGATTCAGATATTAAACATATCGAGCAAGGCTGAAGTTTGGGCTTGGGAACTCTTCAGCAGGTTGCCCATCCAGCCTGGGACATGTCGCAATCTTTCAGTGCCTTCCCTGCAAACTGGGGTGGATTTTCCCCTGTTACAGCTGTAGAAAGTGTATAAGCCCTTTGAGACAATAAACATCCCTGTGTGTTAGGACTTAGGCTACCATGAGGGAGATAATTTGTATCCAGAAAAGGTGGTTGTTGTGGATATCCACCATGAGGTTTGGCAGCAGAGCCTGAAGGAGAAGCAGTAGATGGGCTCCACGTGTGCCACTCTCCCTACGAAACATGGTCCAGCAGGTCATGGCTGGTGCTGTACCCTCTCTAGACCAGCATCCCTCTGTGCTGAAGGCTCAGGCCAGCTCCATGCTACCCATGTGATCTGGATTGACACTAACCCAAATTTTCCAAACATGGTTTTATCCCCTCCTCACTGAAAGATCACAAACCAGGATGTTCGTTTTGCTTTGGCAGCTCATCAGCATGCAAGCACCCTCGTCCTGGCATTCGGTGCCGGGGTTTATGTCTTAATTGGCATCACCCAAACCACTCCAGCATGAGGGTAGACAACACAATAAACACAAGAACCTGCCCTCCCTTCGGTGCCTTTTCCACCACGCTTCCCCTTTCAGGCTGCCTGAGCTGTTTTATCACTTTCTCGAAAGGAAAGCGCTGCCGAGTCCCCAAACCTCACAGCAGCAGGGCGCTGGAGATAAGGCAGGGAAAATATTTCACTCGCAAGGAAACTCTGCTCATCTCGCGCTAACGTCCCCATCCTCTGGAATCCAAGGCAATAATTACAGCAATTTGTAGATAATTATTTGTTAATTAAAAACAGGCTTTCTGGGTAGAGTTACCAATTTCCTCCTCTGGCTGCATAGGGCTGTGCAAGGAGACACTGGGGGATTGACGGTTTTGTAAAATAGTTTGCTCGTTCAGTTTGGAAAAAAAGCCCCTGGTGGGTCATCTCCCCACATCCTGGCAGGTCTGATTCATTCTCCTAAGACATCCTGGAGAGATCCGTACCTGGCTTTCCCTTGGAGATTTCCAGTGAAGGTGACTGCTGCAAACCTCCAGCGTAGCCTGTTTCCCCAGCTAATTTAATGACCCTGTGCTCACACAGACTCATTTCCAAACAGATTTAAATAAGTAGCTCTTAAAGAAGCATTTGTGTCCCCAAGTTGAGGTCATGAGTCTGAGGGAAGCTCACCTCCATCCCATGTTAATATTAGCAGTAATAAATGAACAGTGTGTAGATGAAGTTACAGCTGGGAGCAAACTGAAGCTGCTGGCTTAAATAGTGCTGTTAGGTGCAATTATTCTGCCCTAGGCTGGGCAGTCTGTGGTTCTTGGTAGCTTCCCAGGAACTGTCTCCATGACAGCTGTGAGAAGCAGTAATGACAAGATTTCAGATGTCCCCCACTAAATACTGCGAGGAGTGTGTCTTGGGATGATGCCCTTTATGATGTACCAGGATCTTGGATCCTGTGAGTCTTACGTCTCTGTTTCTCCTGTGGAGCACACCTTCTCCTGAGTTCATCATGATCCACCAACCCACCAACCTGCTCCAGGATCCCTCACAGCTCCTTCCAGGAGGAATTATTTAGCCTTAGAAGCAGGAAAGGCACATTGCTCCTGATCTACTGCTGGATCAAGCTGGCTCTGGGTGGTAACCTCAAATGTCCCTTCCTCTGTGACACTGAGGAAACAGCTCATGGAGATCTAAGATATCCGTGACATTTGAAAAGTCCTGGCAGTCCGGTGAAGTCCTTGGAGACTGGAAAAAGGGGAACATTGCACCCATTTTAAAAAAGGATAGAAAGGAGAACACTGGGAACTACCGACCTGTCAGTCCCACCTCTGTGCCTGGGAAGACCATGGAACAGATCCTCCCAGAAACTACACTAAGGCACATGGAGGACAGGGAGGTGATTTGAGACAGCCAGCATGGCTTCACCAAGGGCAAGTCCTGCCTGACCAATCTAGTGGCCTTCTAGGATGGGGTGACCACATCAGTGGACAAGGGAAGAGCTACTGATGTCGTCTATCTGGATTTCTGTAAGGCCTCTGATACGGTCCCCCACAACCTCCTTTGCTCTAGATTGGAGAGAGATGGATTTGATGGGTGGGCTGTTGGGTGGATGAAGAATTGATTGGATGGTCACACCCAGAGGGTAGTGGTCAATGGCTCAATGTCCAGATGGAGACTGGTGAGGAGCGGTGTTGCTTGGGGTCTGTCTTGGGACCAGCACTTTTTAATATCTTCATCAATGACATAGACAGTGGGATCGAGTGCACCCTCAGCAAGTTTTCAGAGGACACCAAGCTGAGTGGTGCAGTTGACACACCTGAGGGACAGGATGTCATCCAGAGGGAGCTGGACAAGCTCGAGGAATGGGCCTGTGTGAACCTCATGAGGTTCAATAAGGCCAAGGGCAGGGTCCTGCACCTGGGTTGGGGCAACCCCTGGTATCAGCACAGGCTGGGGGATGGAGGGATGGAGAGCAGCGCTGCCGAGAAGGACTTGGGGGTACTGGTGGGTGAAAAGCTGGACACGAGCCGGCAATGTGCACTCGCAGCCCAGAAGACCAACCGCGTCCTGGGCTGCACCCAAAGCCGCGTGGCCAGCAGGGCGAGGGAGGGGATTCTGCCCCTCTGCTCCGCTCTGGGGAGACCCCCCTGCAGTGCTGCGTCCAGCTCTGGAGCCCTCGGCACAGGAGAGACATGGACCTGCTGGAGCGGAGCCAGAGGAGGCCGCCAAAACGCTCAGAGGGCTGGAACAGCTCTGCTGGGAGGACAGGCTGAGAAAGTTTGGATTGTTCAGCCTGGAGCAGAGAAGGCTCCAGGGATCCCTTCTTGCAGCCTGCCAGGACTGAAAGGGGCTGATAAGAAAGATGAGGACAGACTTTTTAGCTGGGCCTGTTGTGGTAGGACAAGGGGTGATGGCTTTAAACTAAAATAGGGCAGATTTAGAACAGATCTACGGCAGAAATTTTTGACAACAAGGGTGGTGAACCACTGGTCCAAGTTGCCCAGAGAGGTGGTTGATGCCCCATCCCCGAAACCATCACACGTCAGGTTGCATGGTGCTCTGAGCTATCTGCTCTAGCTGCAGATGTCCCTGCTCACTGCAGGGGGGTTGGACTAGATGGCCTTGAAATGTCCCTTCCAACCCAAACTATTCTATGATTCTGTAAGAGTTGGCTGTATGGGTTGTACACCAAAATAGTACCAGTAGCACCCTGGGTGCAGAAAAGCAAGTCCATGAGGAAGTGTGGTGTGAAGAGAAAGTGAGCAGCATCCTCCTCCTGGTTGTAGCAGAGCAGCTTGGAGCCATGGTGACGAGGATAGGACCAAGGAATAACATGGCCATTTTGTCATCATGTGCCCAAAAGCAGATTGTTCCCATCCCCGTTAGTGAAACAGTGGCATTAATGAGAACAAACCGGTGATAATGGGGAGGGGAAGAAAATTAGACTGTCAATATCCTCTTTATGGAAATAATCTCACAGGTTGTTAGTCACAAAGGGCTGGCTTCGCCCCTCTAATTTTCTCCTGTACGTGGGCTTTCATGTTCCTCTCATCACCTTAGCAGCTGAGTGCCTGCACCGTGTGCAGAGGAATCACAATTAAGCAAAGTGGCTGGATGTCATGATATATGGGACTACATCTCTGCTTCAGCAGCACAGAAAGCTAGCGAAAAGCTGAGATTAAACACTGGGTTAATTAGTACATTTAATTAGCTCTCAGTTATTAAATCCTTTCAGACCCTTAGATAAATTGCTCAAAGTACAAAACATTCCTTAGAAATGCTATTATTTATTCCTCTCTTATTTCTCCACATGTGGGCAGGGCTGGGAAGCTCTAGCTTTCCTCCTGCAGCTTCATGCAGGAACAGAGTCCATCCTAGCCTCAATGGCCCAAAGTCTGTCCTTGCGATTACCCTTGCATTTGCAAGCCTGCCAATTTCCAAATTCACACTTCCTCTGAGAAGGGAAGAGGCAGTACGCTGCTAACATGGGCAACAGTAGGAGGAAAGGGAATAGTGTTGGAAAAAAGCAGGGAGCAACAGCTCCTCTTAACTCTGAGAGACAGAAACAAATTCACAGAGGTTTGGTGTGGACTTAAGTCACCCAGCAGTGTGTCCCTTCCTGTGCTGTCTTCCTCTGTGGCTGCAGCAGACAGGCATGGCAGCCCTGCAGCAAAAAAGAGCAGAAATGGGTGGAGAAACTTCTCACACAGGCTTTGGAGCATTGCCAGTCACCATGACAGCTAGATTGAGGGACAGGAAAAGCTCCTCCAGGCTCCTGTGAGCAAGGTCTCCCAGGTTCGTCCCCCTGATGACTTTCCTGCAGTTTCCATGTTCATCCCAACAGTTCGTGGATGCATCTCTGATCTGAAGTCCTGGAGTAGCTGCCAGCCTGCTCCTCCTCCTCATTTCCAAGTGATCCTGTGCTAACCCACCACACAGAGCTGCTAAGATCCATGAGGTCGGCTGAGCTTCAGAGAGCCCGTGGCAGCCCTGCCAGAGGTAGGGAATTTATTTATGGCAGGGTAAATCCGTTTCTGAGATGACCTTGGAGACCTATCCAAAGCATTTATCACTTGGATGATGTGGGGCCCTGAACAACACAGGTGCGACAAGCTCTGGCTCTAGGCAGGCTGGAGAACTGGCTCCTATAGAGTCAAATCTGTAGGCTGTTCTCATTGTAGTTCACTGGAAAACTGATGTTTGGGTCTAAGGAAGGGGATCTCAGCATTTTCAGCACAAAGCCTTCTCTTGTTCTAGTTGTGATGGTGGGTAAGGAATTCAAGTCCTCCTGATGCTGGTGACCTGAAGCCATAGGCCAAGTATTAATGGGAGCAAAGGGCTACAGGGGATGTGACTTGCTTAAGGGAGTTTGCTTAGGAAAAAATAATAGTACAGAATTAAGCTGAGGGATATTCCTCATTGCACCATGAAAGGTATCACACAACGATGACTTACCCAGTACTGGTTTGTGATTCTAATAATCTTAAATTACTAGAAAGGAGAAATCAAAGGCTAGGATAAGATGATGTTACTCAGCAAACTAATATTTTGAGAACAAGAATGCAGCTTTCTGGAAGATAATGTTCTTGCTTTTTTCAAAGTTTCAAAAGTGCAGTTTCAAAAGAAACATATTTAATACTTCTATAAATAAGTATGAACGTATCTGCTTCTAGAGTCTACAAAATATGTCTGCAACAAAGCAATGTGGAGACATTTGGGAATGAAGTAGCTAATTTTATACTCATAAGAAACCATAACCATCGCCTAGGACTGTATCTCAGAGGACTGGGCTGACCTTTCAGCATCTGATGATAGTTGTAAAATGGCTCCTCATCACTGAAAGCCCAATCTAAGATCAGTTAAAATAAATTAAAAGCTATCACTGGCTTCTGTGGATATTGAATTAGACCATATAAAACCCACTTGAATGCTGGGAACCCAAGGAAATTATCATGGTAAATCTAAATTCTAGTGAAGCCTTACAGGCTTTAAAACATCTCTCTGCAGCCCCATTAAAAGAACGGGTTTCTACTTAGCCCATGAATAATTCGCCTTTATTTTTCTTCTGAGAGATGACAAGTCCCACCACGATGAAGCCTCAGCCCAGCAAAAAGCCCAGCATTCCAGTCACCTTCTTGCTCTTGTTGGAAGAGCAGTCCAGAGAGTAAAGGCCCAGGCTAGATATTGCTTTCCCCCAAAATATCTTTTCTAGTTTCCTGCTGTCCCCATAGAGCTAGAAGCAATTCTCCTCAAGACTTTCTGATCTCCCCATTTCCAGTTGCTTACCCCAGGCCATGGTGATGGGCACTGGCAGGCTGATATGCTCCACCTGGCAAGCATAGATAAACCCTTGCTTAGGCATGACTTCCAAAGTGACCAGAATCTGGAAAGACTAATCTCCATCTAGGAGGCAGTTCTCGTACACAACTTTGTCCATCTCCTCCTGCCTGTTTTTGAGCCACTTGATCTTCATTTCAGAAGGATAAAACCTTGTTGCAGAACAAACCAGCTAGCCCCCATGGCTCCATTTGCATGGGAGAAATTTTCACTCTGCGTTTAACTGAAAGTGAGAAAGAGAGAGATGGAGAGTGTTGGCCAATCCTCCTCAGGAATCATTCCTAGCAACAGGACCTATTGGACATTTATTTAGTCTGGAGAAGAGGAAGCTGAGGGGAGACCTTATTTCTCTCTACAACAGCCTGACAGGAGGTTGTAGTGAGGTCAGTGTCATTCTCTTCTCCCAAGAAACTAGCGATAGAAAGAGAGGAAATGGCCTCAAATTACACCAGGGGAGGTTTAGATTGGATATTAGGAAAAAATTATTTACTAAAAGGGTGGTCAAGCATTGGAACAGGCTGCCCAGGGAAGCGGTGGAGTCACGATCACTGGAGGTGTTCAAAAACCTGTAGATGAGGCACTTTGGGACATGGTTTAGTGGGCATGGTGGTGTTGGGTGGGCGGCTGGACTTGATGATCTTAAAGGTCTTTTCCAGCCTTAATGATTTTATGATACTATGGTATCATGCGGATTTTGCCTCCAAACCCATTTGTCCAGACCCACTGATTTCAACATGCCCTCGCATTACATGTCTCCCAGCCACATTAATCTTTAATCCTCTTTCTTTCTTCCCTCAGTCCTTCCAGTGAAGGACCATCACAGAAAAAGAACTCTGCATCTACCAGAAACATCTAACAGGAGCATCTCATACCTTCTGCCATCTGTCAGCTAAGTCCATTGCTCCAGGAATTGGCAGGAGCTACATTTGTTAGGCTTGGGAGTCCTGTCACATGCTTTTCCACAGGGCTCCTGCAAGTCATTTCCCTCAGTCTTAGACTCATAACAAAGACACTAACTGCTCAGGTCCATAGAACTCATTCTCCCCATGCCCTACTGAACTCAGACCTAGCTCCCACTATTCACCAAGCTCCTCTGACATCCAGTGGCTGCCAAATGGGGAGGTGGCAGAGAGGGTTAAATGTGGTCCCAGGCTGGGGAAGCCAAGTTTCCCCATGGCACGCTCCTCTTATCCTCCCCTCCAAACACTCACTTCTGTCCATTGTACACTGAGTCCTCCTCCAGTTATAGCTGCAGTATTTCTCCCTTGAAGCCCACAGACAGCTAAGCCACTGCAGCCTGTTCCAATACTCAGCAATTGCCCATCCCAGCTCTATGCAGGCCACATAGAAACCCACCTTACTATTGTAGGAACAGATCTCCTGCTAGTCCCAGATGAACCCGTCCAGGTACATCACCTGCTGAGTGCCATTCGTGTAGTGACACTCCTGTTTTCATTGCAGCAGGAAATGCTCTTGGGGGAGACACATGGGACAAGGTCAGGATGGACATCTTGCTGCTGCTTTCCCTTGTTCCTGAATATCCAGGATCTCTGCCTACCCGGAGTATGTGCATGAAGAGCCATAGAATCATAGAATGGTTTGGGTTGGAAGGGACCTTAAAGGTCATCTAGCCCAAACCCTCTGTCATGGGCAGGAACACCTTCCACTAGACCAGGTTGCTCAAAGCCCCGTCCAACCTGGCCTTGAACAATTCCAGGGATGGGGCATCCACAGCTTCTCTGGGCAACCTGTGCCAGTGCCTCACCACCTTCATTGTGAAGAATTTCTTCCGTATATCTAATCTAAATCTACCCTTTTTCGGTTTAAAGTCATTACCTTGCCCCTTGTCCTATTACTACACGCCCTTGTAAAAAGTCCCTCTCCAGCTTTCTTGTAGGCTCTCTTCAGGTATGTTGCTCCTCACCCCTATCATCATGGCCGGACCCACAATCCAGGAGGTTTTGAACCCAGGAAAAAACAGAGAAGCTATTGTTGCTCAGGTGAGGGCAAAGAAAAAAAAGCTTGGAGAGAGAGCTAGACTGCTAACAACCACATCTCAGGTCAAAGTAGGACCTCAGCAACACTCTGAGTGGAGGAACTTGAGGAAGTTCCCAAACACTGAGGGGACTGGACAGCCCCTCACTACAGATCGACTCAGTACCAGTATTGGGCCACAACAATAGTAACAGGCAGGAAAGGGTTCAATTTCTGCCTTTCACTAGAATCTTTTCTGGAGGAATGCAGAATAAAGGTTTCACCAGCAGACACCACAAACGAGCAGTATCAGAGCAGAACAGTCAACAAAGCTGCTCAGACACTGCTGTACAACTCCTGGGACTCCATCCTTGGGGTGTTATCTTTGGGCTGGCTCCTTCCTGGGATCAAGGAGTGCTCTCAGAGGACTGTGAATACAGCCTAACCTCAGCAGAGCAAGCTGGTAGAGCGTCTATGAGCATTGTGTTTACTCACCCGCCGACCTGGGCAAAGAGTGGCACCATGAAACTGGCCCTGTCACAAAACCTAAGGTCAGCCAGGCCAAGTCATGTGTTATCCTCTGCAGAAGGACAGGATCTTCCCTTTTCTTTATCTGCTGGGAAACATAAAGAAAAAATCTAAGGACATGTTAAGGAGCAGGTGTTGTATCTGCTTCGGTTTTGTTTTCAGCAAAAGGTTCAGAAAAAAAAAAAAACCTGGAAGTTGAGACAGAAAGAATGAAATATCTAAACTAGTGGTTTGCTTAGGGAAAATCAACTTTATTTACTGGAAGGAATGTGTTATATATTGTATCTCATTTCATTGGAAAGTTAGTGCTGTAAAACAAAGAAATACAAATCCTTTACTTTGGAATAAAGACAAATGTGCTTTCAGGTTGCCAAGATATCACTGAAAAAAAGACCAGCACTTTCTAATCACAGTGTCTGCATTCCTACATCTAAGACACAGCAGGATGTTGACTATCTTGTGCATCTAAGTTTCAAACTAGGACCTTTAAGGACACCAAAGGGCATCCACTGATACAGTGAGAAGACTTTATAACTGTGGGGAGTCTGTCAGATTGAAGAACTGCTTATTATCTACAGGTTAACAAGGATTTATCTGCCTTACTCTTCTTCCTTTTGGGAGGACACGCTTATCCCCTGCATGGATACTCCTTTACCTGCCCAGAAAGCACTATGTCGAACTTCAAGCAGAAGGTACAAGTTGATCTCCCGGCAATGCAGTCAAAAGGATGCTGGACTTTCTGGGCATGGTCAGGACTCCAGATCAGAGGTCCATGAACAGTGGACATTACTGCTGATAAAAGCCTTCACTGAAAGAGCCCTCAAAATCAGAAAGAAATGCCACTGCTGGGAAATACATCTTCAAGGCTCTCAGAAGGAGAGATGGAAAAGATTTGCACATGCCCAGCCCCAAGGGGAGAGTTTTTCTGTAACAGCATCTCCAATTCCAAACTATGTGGACAAATCAGGTTCGTGTCATCAGACACCTGACAGATGACAGTCATCTTGGAGGAGGCAAGATTTGATTTCTAGCTTCGTACCACTCCCACCCTGTTCCTTGCCTTCCTTAAGAGTCCCACTCGCTGGCCAGATCTGGAGGATATGAGGCTAAAAGCCTCCGAATTAGAAGGGAACAAGGACAGATTCACTTCAGAGCAGGACAGCATGGAGCTTTTCCTCCTCCATCCGCTGGAAAGGACAAAGTGAAGGAACAGAAAGAGGTAGAGGGCATGGGTGAGGAGGCTCCATGTGGAGACAGTCTGGACATAAAGCACCAGGCTGAAACATCTGCAGAGGAGGCATTTCAGAGCACTTCTCCTGCCAGGTGAAGGCTGGGCATTGCTATATGGATGATGCCAAGGAGGTGATGCCCTACAAGCATAAAGCTGATTCTTCACACCCACCCAAAAACTGACAAAAACTGTTTGTAAGCCCTTTCCCACCACTGCTCCATGCTTTCTCCGCAGCCCCCAAACCCAGCCGTAAGTAGAGGAGAATCTTTATTTCTCATCATCCTTTAAACCTCCCTCCCTGCAAACACCCTGACCACCAGCTTCCTGCCTCCCAGCCCAGACTTACCTGATCCACAAACAGCACCAGTGCCCTCTGGAGAGCTTTTAGAATAGCTCTGCTCTGCAGGGAAAGAAACAAAATATACATTCAGAAACTGCCATGTCTTTGCAGACACGTAAAATGGCTCCAAAACACCCAGCTCACTTACTGAGAGGGAACAGAGCTGTGAGTTAGCTCCAGCACTGCATTCACCCATATGGACTTACTGAAACAACCTGAGACCTGGGGCCATCAATGTGTCTGTGCTTCATGGTATTGACATTGCCAAACTGCTGGCCAGAGAGGGCAGCATCCAGCAGTGAAAAGAGGATGGTCAGCTCTGCTGGGAACAAATCGATGTTTGTTGGAGAGCTCTGGGAACACAGCAACCCCTGTCTGTTCCCCTGCCTTCTTAAGAAAAATTGCTGGAGATTATGCCTGTCAGCACACGAATGTTGTCTGCAGTCCACGAGCCTGGAACGCTCACAGCAGTGGTCCCAGCATCATCAGCCGTGGGTGAGGAACTCGGCAAAAGGGAGTACGAAGCAGATCAGGGTGTATGGAGCAGCAGCTGTTGTAAAGCTGAGCTCCAAGGGCAGAAAAGCCATCCGGGAGACTGTCAGCTTTGCACTAGTGCTTCATCCTCATTTTCTTATGGGGACTGATGGACAAAATTCCTGCCCTCTCCAGTGATACCATTTGATCTTTAGCTGGAAAAAAAACATTTTTTTTTTTTAGGAAAAGTTCAAGTCCAGTCCTAGAAATCGAAGGACAGGCTTTCCTGTGTTACCCTCTTCCCTCCAAAGACCCACAGACGGCCCTAGAGCAGACAGGTCTGAAGGGAAGGAGCTTACCCCTTTCCTGGTGTCTTTAGACACTGTCCTTGGTGTCTAAATTACTTCCTAAATTAATTGTTTATCTGGCCTGGAGAGGGTTTTATGTGTCAAATAACCCTGGAAAAAAGTATTCTGGGACAGTATGGGCTGAATAAGAGAGGAAAAACCTATAGCTGAGAGCAGTAATAAATGCACCATCTGTGACTGGGCAGAAAGAACATGTAAGGTGCACTGAACAGTCATTACACACTCATTTAATTCCCACATTAAGCCAGGAGTTCTCTGAACGATGGAGGACTAATTTCCTACCAATTTACATCCTGTATCTCTGCCTCACACTGCAGCAGTACCAGCTCCTTCCTGCACTGATTCTCCGAGGAACTGCATCACAGCGCTCTACCAACGTACAGCAAAGCTCAGTGCTGGCCCTTACAGGACGGGATGGTGATTGCCATTAAAAGAAAACTAAGTTTGCTCACTCAGGAGCACCAAGACATGTGTGTCCCTGTGTTTCCATCCAGCACTGAGGCAGTAACCAGCGTGTGTCCAGGCAGTCTGCCCAATTCCTTGCAGCGGCACAGAGGATGGACGTTGGACAAGTTGTCCTTGTTGGCTGTGGATGCACTTCTAGCTCAGGCCTCACCTATCCTCCCTGCACCCCTCCCTGTGGTCTCCTGCCCTTCCTCTGAAAGTCTTTCTCATCCACCTGGTTATGCCCATGCCCCAGCTCTGCAGCTCTAATTCCTCGGGACGGCCTTTCAAGGCAGCTGGGGGCTCAGGTCTAGACTGAGAGCCACGGGTGGGCACACCAGCTTACTGGGAGCAAAGGCAGAGGTGAAGGAAGGCCCTGGCAAGCAGCATGGGGACTTTGAGGACAAGAAGCTTTTCATCCACAGATAAAAAGCACCATGGGGGAAAGTCAAAACCAGACATCTACAAAGCTTTCCTCTTCTCTTTCCCATGAGCCCAGCTTGTTTCTTTTAAATGAGATCTCTGGCCAGCAATTCTTTTCTTAACTGAGGTTTTGCAGTGAGGCAGGGATTTGTCTCCCTACAAGCAGTGTGACGGCCAAAGCTGCCTCCCAGCACCTCCTGGCCCTGGGGAATCACACTGCTGCTTTCTCTTCTTTCACCCATCGTACTCCAAAGATTGATGCGCAGGAATGGGACAAGCTCTGACCACAAGCACAGCAGGCTGGTTCATCTGCTGGCTTCCCACAACGTGACTGCGCAGGAGGGGAATGCACAGGGACCAGGCAAAGGGCAGAGCAGGGCAGCAAAGTCTGGGCTATGTGGGGAAGCAGCACTGACTTCACCCCTTTTCCATAGAATCATAGAATAGCTTGGGTTGAAAGGGACCTTTCAAGGCCATCTAGTCCAACGCTCCTGCAGTAAGCAGGGACATCTTCAACTAAAGCAGGTTGCTCAGAGCCTCGTCCAACCTGACCTGGGATGTTGCCAGGGATGGGGCATCTACCACCTCTCCGGGCAACCGGTGGCTCACCACCATCGTTGTCAAAAATTTCTTCATTAGATCTAGTCTAAATCTGCCCTCCTTTAGTTTAAAACCATTAGCCCTTGTCCTGTCGCAACAGGCCCTGCTAAAAAGTCTGTCCTCATCTTTCTTAGAAGCCCCTTTCAGTCCTGGCAGGCTGCAGGAAGGTCTCCCTGGAGCCTTCTCTGCTCCAGGCTGAACCCCCCCAGCTCTCCCAGCCTCTCCTCCCCCCA
>NW_010513946.1:92197-93084 GCF_000687285.1 Phaethon lepturus
GCAGCACTGCAGGGGGGTCTCCCCAGAGCGGGGCAGAGGGGCAGAATCCCCTCCCTCGCCCTGCTGGCCACGCTGCTTTGGGTGCAGCCCAGGACACGGTTGGTCTTCTGGGCTGCGAGCGCACATTGCCAGCTCCTGTCCAGCTTTTCACCCACCAGGACCCCCAAGTCCTTCTCTGCAGGAGTGGAGACTTGCCTTCTTGATGGCTGCTTCTCATCTGCCACTCAGAAGAGTTCAAAGAGGCAGAGGATCATGAGGCTTAAAAAGGGACGGGAAAAGGGTCTTGGCCCCCCAGCAAGCAGAATCGAGTCTTGCAATTAGGAAAACCATGGGCTAACACAGGGATTATCCCCCCGAGAGGCACCCAGGAGGGCAGGAGAGTGGCAGATGGTCCCTGACACCCACAGCGCGCTGTCCCCAGGCCATGTTGCCACCGAGGAGGGCAGCCTCAGCCTTCAGCCTGCTCCCACAAGAGCTCCCAGGGCCGGGTAGGGAGCAGGGCTGCAGCCTGGCCCGGTTGAGAGCCCAGCGGGCATTGGTTTCTTCCCCAGAGTCTTTGTCCTGGCCTGTCTCCAGAACCCTTGTGCAATGGAGGTGGTGGGAGCCCAGCTGGGGCTCCTGAGGCAGAGGAGGCAGCGACAGCAGTGCCAAGGACCCATAAAGCAGCAGGATCCCTTACCCCCAACATGTGTGTCCCTTACCCCCAGCATGGGGACCCCTTGTCCCCCAGCATGAGGAGCCCTCCCGCAGCCATGGAGAGCCCGTATCCCCGTGCCCCGCTGGGCTCCATCACTCCACAGCATGAACTACATTTCCCAGAGGACCTTGCGCCCACGCGGCGGAAAAGGCGGCTCTGCAGGTTGGGCCCTCTTCTTTTTCGATTGGTT
>NW_010513947.1:0-88012 GCF_000687285.1 Phaethon lepturus
CAATAATAATAATAATAATTAGTATTAGTATTGTATTATTTAATTAAACTTTACTAAAATTAGTCCAAAACGACATATATAGTTATATATATGTATACATGTATACACACATACATATGTATACATACACATACATACTATATATGTATACATACATACATACATGTGGAAACATATGTTATATGGCAATGCTCTGTAAGCCCTAGGACTAGGAAGCTTTTGGTACTGAAGATCTTTATTTCCATATGGTGAAGTGGGTAAACTGAGGGAATGGTTTGATCTACCATAGATTAATTTGCGCATGTGCCGTATGGTTTTTCTGTAGGTAATAGGTAGACGGATAAGAGGATAAAAAGTACGTTCTACTAGCTGTAGTAGCTGTGTGCCATGGTTACATGATGAATTCCACAGATTTGTGAAGTTGGAGTACCAGACTCAGAATAGTTATTGAGTGGAGAATATTAATTAATTATATTAAACTTGAAAGCATGTGGCCAAGGTTATGCAGAGGAACTTTATTTGGCATATGGCATGATCTGCAAAACTTTGAAAAGTGTTACATTTTTGTTTATCAGAATTATATTTTAGCAATTCTTAATTTGCACATATTTAGAAATTTTATGATCACTTGAAACATACATTAATTCTGTACGCTATGTCTGTGTTACATCATGGAAGCGTCACTTGTGAGTCCCCAGTGAAGGATGTGCTTTGCACTTACAATAGGATTATTAAGGCATAATGATACATTTTCAGTCAATTTAATAGCATAACTAATAATAAATTAAATCCACAATATATGCTATGTGAAAAGATCAGCATTTGTGAAAGAACTATTTAATTTTCTTACTGGTGCATGACTTTTTAGCTTCTTGCATTCATTTTTCTTGTTTGCTTAAATTTGGTAGAAACAGTGATCAGCTGAAGAAAACTTCAAATCAGAGACAAAGTTCACTCTTGCGTATGTGTATTGTTCTCTGTGTCTGATGCCGCATAAGACTTGCCCAAATTTTTGTAAAACAAAATCTCTCAACAGTTGATCTGCTGTGTGGGCAACGTTATTGCTCCATGGAATGGAAATTTTCATTGACTCAAGAGCTTTGAACAGTGCTAGGAGCAGAGTGTCGGAAGTATGGACAGCTGGAAATGCAGATACAGTGCACTGGGTGTGCTCATGTGTTTGTAGCAGCATGACTAAATTCTCCCTGCCTTTTTCAAATGTGAGTTCTGCATTGGCAAAGCAGCAATATGCTTGAAGAAAATGCATATGGACAACAGATCTATTAAAAAGTAGGTAACTTCAGAAAAATGTAAGTTTACTAGTAGTCTAACCAGTAAACTGCAAAATACCTTCTGCACTGTTATCTGCTACTCAGTCTGGGGAACAAATAATCTTAAGCTATACCTCAGAGAAACATGTGGTTGATGTTGGTATTTATCCTACCTGATAATGAAAGGTTAGGGAAACAGTCATCGTTATGGGTATTTCTTGCCAAGAGGACAAAAACGATAAATGGGAAAGATGGCTTCATGAAAAGGCAGTTGGAATGTTTTGCTGTCATTGGAGGAAATATTGGCAAATAGTGTAACTGAAGAAAGCATTGAACATGCTTGAACCTGTGTTTTAAAATATTCAAGCCATAGTCCCGTTATATGGAACTGAATATACTAAAAACAGTATCAGTGAGAAAGTATGTGTAGACAACACCACAAGTTTTCCTATTAATTCTCCTGATTACTGAAAGAGGTTTTTAAGTATTAAAATTAAATATGGACATCCCGTTCAAGAAATGACAGCTCTGCTTTTGAATCAAAGTGTTCAATTAATAACAGCAGTTTTACAAAGCAGATATTTACATTTTTCTTTAACAGTGTGATTATGAAAAATGCATTTTTTATATGGTAACACTCAACAACCAGCAGTTAGGTTTTGTATTTTCAAAGAAGGACACATTCCTGCAGGAATTAATAATTTAAGGATGGACATGAAGTTAAGACACTGGGAGGATAGAAATACGGAATTTGTTGGTACAGCAAGGACAATCCACAAACAGAGATTACACAGACTGTGTAAGTGAAGCCACCGTAATGTTATAGTGCTGACACTGAGAATAATTTGTTCACATAAACTTTAATGTTGTTCATTGTTTGGTTGGTTTTCTAGAAAAACCTCAGCACTGGAAACACAGGATGAAATTAGGTGTGCATGCTAGATTTTAGGCTTCACCTAAATGGTGTAGGCAGCACCTCTAAGTGCAAAGGGAATTCAAAGAAAGGAAGAAAGAATTTTTCAGATGACAACTTTTTGGCTTGATGATTTGGTTATGAAACTCCTCCACAGTTGAAGAAGACGACTAGAAAGGTGTACCTGCCTGTGTAATAATTATTATTCATATTAATGACATAGCAGTATCTAAATCCATAGCCAGCCATCGAAACAGCAAATTAATTTAGGAAGTATCTTTAAAAGTGGTATGCAAATTGATAGATGCTTATCATTCCTGAATAGAGCTTTAGTAAAATAAATCCCAGGTAAGTCCTGTGAATCCCAAATCTTTTCATGAAACCAGGGCAGGAACTTCTATATTTTAGGTGGTTTAGTGCAGATACACAGGTTACTAGATGTGTTTAAAAAAGTTGGTTTTTTCTTTTTTTTAATTTAGTGTTGTGCTTTAGGGGAAGTTTTTCTGTCTCTCAGGTAAGTAAATGTAAAAAGCACCATGTGTTTGCTGGATGTGAGGGCTCTCTCAATGTTCAATGTGTTTTATTTCCTAGCTTTTTTCTTCTTGTTTTGCTACGAACTGGTTGTGACTTGGTTATTTTTTATATGTGAACTTAGGAATTTATGGCCATTTTTGTGAAATGATTTTCACCTCTGTGTTACCAATTATGACACTTAGAAGCATAATAGAAACACGTCTGTTGGAAGGACATAACTCGCATGAGCAGAGTTTTTTGGGGAGTTGATACTTCAAGGTCATGTCTCAGATTTATCTTTCATCATGCAGGAAGGTGGAGTTGAGGAGATACTACTCTGTCTCTCAACTGATGATGGGAATGTCAAGATTCTCAGTCTTCTTGTTGGCAGCTCTACTTAAAATAGCCTTCTGAAGCTCTCCTGCTAGTTTAAACATTGTAGTAACAATGTAGTTTTTAAAAGCCTCCTATTTTATTTCTGCTTAGTGGTAGTGAGCTGTCAGTTTTTTAAAATGTTTTCTTCATTCTTGTTTATTTGAAGGTCAGATAGAAGAAGGACTGTGTGCACAGCAACTGAGAAAATGAAGCAAAATGTGTAGTTATCTGAAGTTCAGACATGTATGAGTAGTTGACATAAAATTCATAAATGTCTGAATTCATTCAGGCTGTTGAGATGTTCACAACCACATAAGTACCTTAATCTATAGCTTCAAAACAGATCTATTTAAGGTAAGACATAGCTATAATCAGAAAGGTTTCGTATCTCAATAGTTTTGTTCTGGGTGAGATTATTCAATAAATCTTAATGACTACATTATTTACTTTTACTCCTCTGAAACAGTATATGGAACTTAATTCCCTGTTTGTTAATCAAGCTTTGTTAGTCACTCTAAGCCTCATTCCAAATTTATATTCAATTTAGATGACATCAGAAGATGTCCCACATTGCTTCCATTTAGCTTGTACTCTGAAGATTTGTTTACTATGAGATGTCTTTAAATAGTATTTTCCTCAGCCCTTCTGAATCTGGCTATCTTATTAGCAGAATCTTTCAGGTTAAAAAAAATTAAATGAAGCAGTAGATTATGTCCCTCTCTTTGTACTATTTCTGTTGCTGAAGTTTACCTTTTAGCTGCTGGAGGAGACAGAGTTGTTCTCATTTCCTACTAAAGCCCTCATCCAGATCTACCTAACCTGAAACACAGCTAAGTAGCAGCTATGCGAATATAGCTTGGCTTCTCAAGGCAAGTCACAGTCTCAACCAATCATTTATTTTGATTGTCACTGCTAATTTTTGAAGTTAGACTGGAACGGCTTCATCGCCCAGCAAAAAGTTTTCTGCTCCTAAGGACTTCCAACCAGTGCTATGGCCTGTCCTGCAAAGAACCACACAGTTACACACAAGAATACTGCCACCCGGTAAAAACACCATTGTCCTAACTCAAAACACTGCAAGCTATTTAAAAATTTACCAGCTCGTGAGTCTGTTATTTTAAAAGAAGATTTGTTTTTAAATTGTCCTTTGTTGTGAAAGGGAGCACTCTACATATGTGAGTGTTTCCAATGTATTTCCTGCCACCAAGACCTCCAACTTCCATCTAGTCATTTGTAAGTACCCAAAGTTGGCCATGAGCCTGTTTCTGAAAGAGCTTCTTCACCAACATATGGCTGTGCTCAGAATGATTGCTCTGGCCTTCAGTCTGCTCATTTAAGTCTAATGAGGTCCACAGAGGTGACTGTATGACTCACACAATGAAGTCATTTTTCCAATTAGCATTCTGACAAATGTATTATAAGTAGAGCTGCTTCGATAGGTTTCCACAGCTGGGGGAGAGATCAGGTATCACAAAATACTTAGTTACTTTCTTCTGATCTGGTCTGAGAAATTTCATTCACTCTTGAGTATGACTGTTCACACAACAGATGGATATGTCATGTCTGAGGAGTGTGACCCGTACCTAAATCAAGCTCTTTCTCTATCTGTAAGCCAAAGCGTTCATGAAAGACATAAAATTAACCTTACTCTTGAGTAGGTACTCATAATGTTCATTCTAAAAAGCCTTCCTTTTATTAGGAAGTCTTTTATCCATTATTGTGGGATATAATGTTTTGAAATGTAAGCAGCTGACACCTAATGGAAGACTTTTAAGTAACAAATTGAAAAGCCATTCTTCCTGTGTGCTCATGCCCTTTCATTTTGGCATTTGTGAACATTTACTCAAACAGATTTTTTTGCATGAATATGGGAAGAAGAAGGGAATCAAAAATCACCTAAAGAGTATTCATTATTTTTATTTGTTATTGGCTAAGCATTATTTGTTATTTTCGGATTTTAAAAATAATGATCTATTTAGAAAGCAGAAACAGAACCACATGATTTTGCTGACAGTTATGCTCTACTAACTGTGAATAGACAAACTAAATTGTCACCAAATCACCCTATGTACTGAAGTTCAGTACATAAACTGTTCACAAATCTAATGAAAACAATGAATACATTCATAGGAACTGAAATTCTTTACCAGACAATCTGGAACAAAGTAATAAACTATTTTAGATAATGTATGCATTATGAATTCAGCTATCACTAATTGAAAGTTTTTTACTTAAAAAAAATAGGAGTTTGACCTTGTTTGATAAAAGATTTAAATTTCTATGAACAGTTTATTTTTCAAAATTCAACTCTGTGGAGATATATGATCAGCACCACTAGCAAGTGAAAACTATAACGAATTGTGCAGAAGGTATTTGAGAAAAGTAAGCCTCTGAAATTATTCCAATAAGCAACAAAGAACTTAACCCGTGGCTTTCTTCCTTCACAAATTGTTTGGTTTTCAAGAATGTTATGGTACATTTCTAACTTTATTATTATTATTATTGTTGTGTTGTTGTTGTTTTTATTTCTTTTTGACTTTGAGGCTTTGTTGGTGTTATCACGGAAGCAGGTAGGAAACAGGACACATACATACAACTAGTTTACCCGTATGAAAAGAAACATAATTTAATCATACTTCTTCAATAAAAATCCCTTCTATGTGATATCTGTTTCATATTTCAATAAACAGATCATCTTAAACTATGTGGGAGTACGCGTATTAAAGGTAACATGAAGTGCAAATTTAATTTTACACTCTGTACACACCCAAGCAGGGAAACTCTCTCAAAGTAGTGATCTTCCTGCCACAATGTTCTGACATAAATGAGTCAAGATTTGCAAAGTGGGGTATTACCTATTATTGGACCAACTGCCACAGCTGAGAAAAATTACTGTTTTTTTGAATACACAAGAACTCCTGCAGTTTTAAAGTAGATGAAGGAAAGCCCAAAGCTAAAAGCACTTACTTCATTTGTTGCTTTCAAAGTAGCATAAACAACTGGAGCATGTAAATATGACTCAATACAAAGCCCTGTAACAATATTCAAATTAATTCTGAACTGAACAGAATGAGGCAGTGTTGTCTAGACAGAGCTGTACTAAGGGGACTACAGTGACCAAAGAAAGCATTTCTGGATGCTTTTGCAAACTTCAAGCAAGTTTTACCAAGTCATTGATAGGTAGCACGGTTAAGTGATCCTTGAGCCACCTCCGTGAGCCACCGAGTCGTTCAGACCCCCGTGCCCCATTGATTATCAGTTATATTAAATGCACTTGGTAACAGAAGTCTTACCCATTGTGAGATTCAATTCACACTTCACAGAGTAAGTATCTACAACGAGGGCTGTAGGCTATCTAATGATGTTGCTTCACTGTGGAAGTGAGATTGAAGAAACATGGGCACAGTTCGTTTGACCCACCTTTGACAACAAATTACTTCAACAACTGACGGCTTGCCTACCAAACAAAGTGACAGGAGAAGTCCTCTCTGTTTAATGCAGTGATCTCTAGATTAATAGGTAAGGTGGTACAATCCATATTTTTTGTGTGTTTGATTTTGGTTTTGCAGAACAGGAAACTTTTTTGTTTTATTTACACCTCGCAGTAAAACTATTTCCAATTGGTCTCAGCCTATAGGCTGTTGTGAGCACTACTCTTTACAAACATGATACTGTAATCTTCAGAGGTCCATTAAGGTATCCTTTGTAGTGACTTAAAATTAATCTGCTGTAATATTATCTTTGTATCTTTTTCTCCTTGCACAGGGCAAAAACTACACTCCTCTAAAAAAACCCATGCTTTTAACAGATTGAATAGTCTGACAGAAAAATCAGACTGGAAAGGGGGGGCTAGAAAAAAGAGAGCAAGGTAGTAGCCTTCTATGATTCTTGAGGAGACAATGTATTTGATGATCTCATCATTAAGGTTACTAAATAAATGAAAGTAAATGGCTGGTTGATTCCCTTTAATTCAACATGTGGTGTAGACACTTCCTTCCCCTTCCCTCACTGCAGTACATTGGATCACATTAGGCTTGACAATAAGAATTGACTTAGTGGTTTTCAAGTTCTGTGTAGTGATTTTGACTCTTTTTCAAAATGATTTACTGATTGCTGTAATGTGCTTTCTAACTCCTCATTTTGTTGGTGGTGCTTTTGTTAAGTTTTTTTTTTTAATCATTACTAGACCTTTATTGACATACATTAGCTGATAATTTCCAAATCTCCCAATTAGCTATTTCTGTGTTACTTTTGTTATCAAATCACTGGCCTTTTAGTTCTTTATTTTCCTTTATTTAATATTTTTTCCTTTTTTTTTTTTTTAATCCTTCCCTGTTGCTTGGAGGGGATGGACATAGCTGTCAAGGACAATAACAGGCTGCCAAAGTTACTATTGCATTAAGGCAGGGATGAATTTTAAAGTGTGTTTGACTTGAAGCAGGAATGCAGTACAAATGCAAATATTCCCCAGTGTAAAATAAAGCAAATGAAAGGAAATGAACATAAAGTACTGATTCAATGGTTCATAATCAATGCTAGTAAGGATGTTGGAATGGATGGTTTAGAATTTCTGAAGATGGTTACACAATATTAATCCACTATCTTGAGTTATTTAATATGTCCTTGACAGATGCTAAGGCATTGGTGAGACTTTGCATACATCCTGGAATTAGTGTCATTTAAAGAATTATCAGTTTTATCACCTCTCTTGCCAGTCAGTACAAGTTAACTTATTAGACAGTAAGAGACAGAGAATGATGGAAACTGCAAATTCTTTTTTCAGATTTCTCATAATCATCCTTGCATGTGACTTTCATCCTTATTGCTTAACGGCTATGATCCTTCTCCAATTTATTAAAGGTAGAACTTTTGCTTTTAAAAATTGGTTGACCCAAGTAAGTCTTACAAATGTCTTCAAATATTTCCATGTATCCAGTTTAATTAATATGTTACTTACAGACTTTAACAAAAATCATTTTATATAGGCTTTTTCACCATTACATATTTTAATGGCAAAATCAATCAATTTCTGGTTTATATTATTAATATTGATTTACTTTCATTTTCCAAAAATGCCCATCTGATAGCATAGTGCAGTGGTGCTGGTACTTCATCAGGTTTAAAGTCATCTTTTCAAAGAGATTTTGATCTTAGTCAGGACTGTTTCAACTGAAGTGGACTGATAATCAATAAAGGGAAAAAGTGTTGCTGTGCTTTTGAGACAGAATTGGACTTTCAATCTATTTTTTAAGTAGCTAAAGTAAGCAACTTCTGCCTAACTTGTTTTTGCATGCAATATAAAAATGGGAGTGTAGCCAGGCCCCTTAGATCATTCGGCTTAGTTTAAGCAGACTGCCTTGTTTTTGAGGGTTTTTTCATGCATTTTCACTTCTGGAGCACCCACCTTTTTTAAGACACCTTCTACTGTCCTGCTTATGCAGTCCATTGAATTGCTCCTCCTGGAGCTGGTGAGACTGTCTTTGAAGACAGATGTTGTTTGGTGTGGGTAAAGACTCCAGAAGATAGGGCTTCAAAATCATATAGGCAGTCAAACCTGTCCCCACAACTTTCAGTGAGGAGTATCTGAAAGCACAAGCTTGTTCTGTTGATACTGGCAAGTGGTGACCTTAACAACATGATACCTAGTGATGTGAGAAATGTTCACAATGAAGACAAACATCTCTGAAGTTCCACATTTGTCTAAAAGTCCTCCATATTAAAACTGGGGTAAACTTACTCTTGCATTCAAAAGGATTTTGATATTGAAATAGGCTCAGAACTTCATCCTAGCTCAAAATCCATTCAGAAGTTTGTTATCTTAATTACAAGCTTTTGTAAAAAAATGGATGAAGTGTGTATATATATATATACTCAAAGGAAACTGGTACCAATCAAAACCAATGTGAATATTCACATGAGTTTTCAATGAACCATCACAAAACTTTTCATGGATCTCATAACATAAAATTGCCTATTAATTAACTCTATTGTTATTGTGTTAAGATAACAAGCACATTCATTTAGATTCTTCCATTCATTTTAAAAATATTTTGATGCAGTCATCCAGCCAATGGCCCACACATCATTTCTGGCCTCGAGGCTCAATGAATGCTAAGCCACATAGAGGACAGGGAGGTGATTAGAGACAGCCAGAATGGCTTCACCAAGGGCAAATCCTGCCTGACCAACCTAGAGGCCTTCTATGACTAACTACATCAGTGGACAAGGGAAGAGCTACCAGTGTTGTCTACATGGACAGCTGTAAGGCCTTTGACACAGTGGCCTGCAACATCCTTCTTTCTAAATTGGAGAGATATGGATTTGATGGGTGGACTGTTTGGTGGATGAGGAAATGGTTGGATGGCTGCATCCGGAGCATAATGGTCAATGGTTCAATGTCCAGATGACAAGACAGATTGGTGACAAGTGGTGTCCCTCAGGGGTCTGTTTTGGGACCAGTACTGTTTAACATTATTAATGACATAGACAGTGGGATCAAGTGCACCCTCAGCAAGTTTACAGATGACACTAAGCTGAGTGGTGTGGTTGACATGCCTGAGGGATGGGATGTCATCCAGAGGAACCTGGACAAGCTCGAGAAGTGGACCTGTGTGAACCTCATGAGGTTCAACAAGGCCAAGTGCAGGGTCTTGCATCTGGGTCGGGGCAACCCCCCTGTATCAATACAGGCTGGAGAATGAAGGGAATCCAGCACTACGCAATGTTTAAAATGCCATTTCACATTCTGAGCTTTAAGTTATTTAAAAAATAATAAAAATTAAAAAAAATAAGAGAGGGACAGAGGGAGGGAGGGAGAGAAGAAAAGTCTCACCATGCCTATATTCCCTATATGGGACAGTTTTGCATTTGCAGAACTGTGAGTGTAAGTGGAACCTGTATTTGGATGCATTTTTGTGAATGACTATGGTACAAAACCAGTGAAGCTCAAGAAACAATAAACTATTGGCTATTTTACAGTCATATATGGTTATGGTGCATGTGCTACAGTATGGCCAGTAAACTGGCTGTGATATGGAACGTGTGAATGTGATTTGCTTTGACCTTGGTATGTAAGGCTATCACTAAGCATATATATTCACTCAGACACATAACTTGCCATTGGACCAGAGCGAACATGCACTAGGATGTGTAATTTGTGTATTTGTAACAGAGGGAGGGAGCCTGTACTAAGCATGGATCTTTGACGCAGTAAATATCCTCAATTACTGAGTGTGGAGGGAAAGGAGAAGGTGAGAAGGTCAGATTGTGACTGCCTGAGGAGGTAAAAGGAACAAAGAATGTTTCTTCCTTTGTACTCACTTAGCAGTGACCTGTGAACCACTTCCGTCTTAACACTATTTTGACCTGTTACAAGGTCATGCATAAGAGAACAAAAAGGAGAACGCTTTCATTGTCATCTGTGGTGTAGATGTGCAAGGGCCAGGGACAGCCTGGCCTGATCTAATCACAAATTCTGATTTTCCAAGCAGCTTTCAAAAAGGTAATTAGAGCTCATAATGCTAAATAAAAGTTTGTGTCTCTTCTGAGTATTTGAAAAAATATATTAAACTAGATCTTAACCTTAAAAAAAAGGGTTAATTCTCCTTTTCTCTTCTTTTCATCTATTGATTGTCATATCTCTTGCAAGTTATCAAAAACCTTCAAAATAGGACTGTTCATGAAAAACTGAATGAGTGAGATTTTTACTCCAGCACACTGTAAAGATCATATCAGAAGATTGGCAGAATGTATCACCGACTTGGACCTGAAAGCTGTCATTTCAAGTATATGAACTGAAAAGTGCAATGTAGAAAAGCCTATGACTCAGCTGTAAGACATTTCATTACATGAGAGCCTCTATGTGCCATTTAAAATGTATAAGTGTCATCATAAACCACCCACTCTCCTAAGAATAGAGCTATCACTGGACCCTGTTATCTCACAACCCCAAGGTATAATATGATAATGATGCTGCTTAACATCAGTGTATGGAGAGAGAAAACACTGGAGATGCCGCAAGCATCTCAACTATAAAGAAAATCAAATTAAAATATTAATTTACTGATTAATATAACATTAGATGACCCATTTCTCCAGCTTGTTAAACAACAAAGACTCACAAACTAAATAAGGGCCTAAGAGATAAGTGTTTTAAGAATTCCCATAGAGATCTTTAGCTCCTTTTTAAACATCATTAAAGATGTACTTTGCATATAACAGGCAGTTTTATTTTTTTGCTGCACTGACAAGTCCTGCTTGTGTTTATTAATGTACACTTTCAAAAAAGGTAACAAAGTGGGGGTTTTGGTCACACAGTTTAAACAATCAGATTTTACTGTAGAATGAAAGAAAATGAGTGCAATACAGAGTTATGGGGAAGAAAGAGGACAAAATCTTGCAGATAAATAATGGGGCAGAGGGTCCAAAGTTTGATGTTTAACTACGCTACAAAATTTTAACCATTCATACCCTCTGTGCCTCTATTCTCTGCCTGGAAATGGGGGTGAGAAAAGTTCCTCTGCTGATATATTCTATTTAAAATGCCTGCTGTTTGGGAAAATGGGAAACTGCAAGGTATGATTTGTATACAGGAAACGACAACCCAATTTAAAGTAACTTATTTTAAAACTAAAAACCCATGGTGAAATGGAAGAGCATATTTTATCCCTGTTGAACCATGGTTATGTCCCATGACATCAGGATATTGCTTGAATTTTTGTGAATTTTCAGCCTGTAAGCACGGATGTTCCCCTTGCATCTGACATACTATGTATATTTTTAAATGAGTGCAAAGGGCAGAGAGAACTTACTTTGAATTCCAAACTGGTCAGAAAAAAACAACTATTTCCATAACAGGTTCTTGCAAAGTTTTGCATTTCTGGCCTTGTCCCCCTCGTACATGTGATTACATAGGTTGGGAATAGGCAATTCGGGCTTCCTAAAACACTGGGGCCAGGGGAGAGTCTGTCCCCTACACATACAGCATCCCAAGGTCTTATCCCTCTCTTCTGTTTTTGTCCCCGGTCGCTGCCTCCAGGGTACCAGCTATCCTTATCCCTGCTCCCATGGCAACAAGTCTCTGTTCCAGTGGTAATGGCTCTGTCTCTTCATCTCCTCCCTCCCCAGATACATTCTATGACATGGAAGTAGCTTGATTTTCTCTCACTACTTTCTTTCCTTTACTTATCAGGCCATCTGTGCTTGTTCCAAAACCTCTACTGTGAATATACCGATTCTGTACGTGTCTCTACTTGAGCAAAAAAAATGAGTGAATCTAGGCCTGTTTTCTTTCTTCTCCCAACATACTCTGAACTCTTCTCTTCGAAGCTTGGCTGTCTGAAATAGGGAAGAATTATTATTTTAAACATTTTCCTCCCACATTTCCATGGCAGGATCAGCACGAATTGAATTGGAACCACAAACATTTAAAACTGTAAATTAGATTAAGAAAGGTTAGAGTTGTATGTGCTTTAAAAGCACTCCAGCTGGCACCTAACACTCATTTTTGTAGGCAGCTTGTGCACAGAAAAGAAGATGCGAATTTTTGAAACAATTTGTTAACATCAAATGAGAAAAAGATTTTAGAATAACCATTCCCTTTCTTTTTTGATTGGCTCCTTAATGCATTGGAAAATATTTTATAACACAAAATATTCATTTGGGACCATGATTCAATTGTGCAAACAAGCCAGTAACAGCTAATAGTTCCAGAATCTATATGCAGCCATTTAAGAATGCCAAAAGTACACAGACCAAAAGTGACCAAAAAAAAAAAAAAAAGAAAAAAAAAAGGAGAGAGGATAACAATTTAATGGTAGGAAAGGGGCAAAGACAAGTAAAAAACCCAGGGACATGGTAACAGAATCAAATTGTAGGTAACAAGTAAATGTGTCATTTTAAAAACAATTTGCTGACTTGTGATTGTTTGGAATAAAACAATGGTGCTGCTAAAGAATACATCACTATACATTACAATGACTAGCCAAGTTATCTGCTTTTCTACTCCAAAGTGATTTTTTTTTTCTAGAAATCTTTTTCTGTTATTTCATTTTAAGATCTAAAGGGCTTGGGACCTGAAAGTTCCCTTAACCTTAATGGTAAACGCAGGATATTTAGTAATTCTGAGACTGCAGTCCCATGTTGAGATGGTATTGAATAGCTCCTTTCTCCTAAACTGTATCTCACGTAGCCCCTAGTTACCTTATTTTGGGGGGGAAGTGCTGGTTTTGCATCTATGTCAGTTGGGGGCCAACTGGCTGGAGAACAGCTAGCTCTACAGAGAAGGACGCTGGGATCCTGGTGGACAGCAAGTTGAACGTGAGTCAACAGTGTGCACAGCAAAAGGTAAACAAAGCCCATGCTGGGGTGCATTAGCAAGAGCACTGCCAGCAGGTCACAGGAAGTGTTTATTCCCCCTGAGAGCTTGCGTGCGCGCTCACATCTGCAGTGCCACAGTCAGTGCTGGGCTCCCCACTGTGGGAGAGGTACCAACAAATTGGAGCAAAGCCAGAGAAAGGCTACTGAGGTAGTCAGTGGCTGGAGTACGGGAGATGCTGAAGGAGAAACTGAAGGAATATGTTTATTTATCCAGGCAAAAAGAATGTAAAAGGTGATTTATTTTCTGTCTTTAAGTACATGATGGGTGGTTATGGAGAAACAGAGGCGGCGTCTTCTCAGAGATGCACGGTGAAATGGCGAAGGACAATGATAAAAGGTTGCAGCATGAGACTTTCCAAGTGGACTCAAGGAAAAAATCTTCACCAAGAGAATGGCCGAGTGCTGGACAGGCTGTCAAGAAGGCTGTGGAATTTCCATGAAGCTTTCAAAATGTGACTCAACTCTGCCCTAATCAACTTGATCTTACTTCCAAGTTAGCCTTGATTTAGACAGGGGTTGGACCGGATAACCTACAGAGATCCAGTCCAGCTAAGATTATCCTATGATTCATGAGTCTATGAACACCAGCTCCCTAGCAAGATGAATCTTCACTGTTCTTTCAAGATTCAGAGAATAGTAAATACTAAGAAAAAAAAAGTAATATTTGTGCATTAAGACAGACTTTGCCCACAGAAATGGTTGATTTAGACTCTTTTGAGCAAGTCATTTAAATGGTTGTAACCTTGGACAAACAATAGAGCGTCTCTGCTTTGATACTCCTCCAGTAAAATGGAGTGAATAATATTTCTTTACTTTTTTTTCTAAGAGTAATTCACCTTTATGCATTAGGAGTTTTTTTACAGATTGTGCCAAATCATCTGGTGATCAGACCTGCTATGGTATTACAGTAATTGTGGATCCAGTCAATGCAGGTATTAGGTCACAAGCATTGTTATAGAATACAGGGTGGGAAAAAAGAGGTAAATAAATAGTCCCAGAGGCTTTGCTCCTAGATATAGAAACCTTTTTCAGATATGTCTATGATCCAAATAACTGTTTCAATTATTATGTCCAGTAAACACTTTAATAAGGGATATAAACACAGGGAAACAAACATCCCTTTCTCTCCCAATCTTCTGAGAATTCCTGAATTGATGCCTCAACACCTGGTCTGCCCCAAAAGCAAATGCTGTCTCCAGGTCCTTGCTTCATGGTCCTGCCTGCTATTGCAGGCGGAGAGCTCTGCTGCTTGGCTGTATATTGAGACACTGTAGGTGGTAGGTCAGTACTGTGTAAATGTTCTGCGGTTAAAACCCAAAGATGTGATTTGTGTTTATAAGCTTTAAATTGCCTTCCTGACAAAATATGCACAAGCTGAAAGCTTCTGCTCAAGTAAAATTGTGATGGATTGCATTTTATTGGAACTTATTAAGAACAGCTCTTTGATTTGAAACAACGAACCCTTTAAATACCTTTAGAGAAGGTATTAAGAACAGCTCTTTGATTTGAAAGGTATTTGTCTCCCTCCATCACCACCATCAGAGAGTGACCAAAAAAGGTATTTTTCAGAACACACACATACAAATTTACAGAAAATGACAATCACATTAAATTGAATTTTTTAACTTGGGCTTGCACAGATGTCTAATTTTCATGAATAAGATCAGTGTAAAGTACTCAGAATACATAGAATATATAGAGCTATGTCTATATCAGAATACAGATACTGTATTTATATGTATACATGTACAAAATATAGATATTAAAGTTAAAACATTACATATTCAAAAACACATGACTTCTATGAAAATTATTTTGCGGTTTTCACCTATAGCTGATTTAGTTAATATCCTACTAGAAGAAACAAAAATTAATATATTTTCCCAGGACTTTGATGTGTGTGACTATATAGATTTATTTATGTACATATGCCTCCAATATTCTCTTTGTATTTATTTATATCTAAAAATGTCATTGTCATATTTTAAACATTTACATTATGCAGGGATTATTTAGTTTAGCACTCCCAAATTAAAGGGAGTATAAAGTCAAGGGAGTATACAGTTAAGAGTGTACTATTTCTTTTCAGTGGAGTCCTTCAAAACAGGAAAATTTGTGTTTCATATGTATGGAAAAAAAGGAAAAAGAGCAGAGTTAAAACTGAAATTTTGGCTTTTTTCTGGTGAAGAAGCTTTTAGTGGCAACAGTTAAATGTCAAGTATGATTAGACAAAACTGCTGCTTAAAACTGAAAATAAAGTGGAGCATACTTGTGAAGACTGTCTATCAGAAATTTAAAAAGTAGTAGTGCATAATTTATCAGTGTTAATAGCCTTAGGTGCATTTCTGAGGGAATTAACCTAAACAGTCAAACTATTTATCAAATCACAATACATAAAATGTACTTTTAATTAATAAATGGGCATTCTATTGCCTTTACGGCTACAACAAATCAATCCTCCTTTACCTTCTGTCTACAGTTTGGGTTCTTTTAATGGGTTTTAATGGGTTTTATCCTACCCTCACATAGCAAAGCTCATTCATTTGCTTCCTGGAAGACTTTCTGTACTTTGTGGGATAATCTTACAGTGTCTTTGGTACACTTCCACCAAAATATCACTGTGGAGAAAAATAATAACTGTCTATTACCCTAAAGCATCATTCATTACTGCTGAGATGAGATGCTTGGTTTAAGCCTACCTTGGTAGTAATGAAGTTACTGTAATGTATGGGAGTTCTCGTTAACAGACTGTCTGTGAAGTTCTTTAGTTAAAACACCTTCATGGGAAAGCAAGGTGTTTCCAATTGTTCTGAATGGTTAATGGAGTAATTTGCTTGCATAATCTCAAGTAAGTTGGCAAAGGAGATCTTTTCCACTATCTTACACAGAAGAAAATCAAGTGGACCCATTTTTATACAACAAATAAAATGATTGTTTTGGAAGATCATAAACAAGTATTTTGAGATGATAACTCCAGACTTGAGATCTGTAGTGTTGGGATTTTTTTTCTTAAAACAAAGTTCATTCATGACTGTTTCTGTGATAACATTATATCAGGTAGTATTTCATTTGCCAATCTGACATTCAGGACATGCAGTTAGCTAAAACAACCCTGCAGAACGTGTAGCAAGGGCATAAAGGCATCGGTCTGGGGAACACAGTGGAAATTCTTAGTTCCTCTGAATTCTGAAAAAAAAATTCCAATAATCTGAGTACGCTCAGAATTTCAATTAGAATACTTGAATTTGTTTATCATCTTACATTAGAGAGTTATTAAACTTAAGCAAAAGGGGACTAAAAAGCACAATAAAGACTTCAACAATGTCACAACATGGAAAACTGAGAAGAATCAGGACCACAATGAATAATTAAATGCTTATAAAACCACTAGGATTTGTGATTTATCTAACTATAACATTTTGTCAAGGTATTTATGTAAACTAGAAAACAAAACTACTTAAATTGAATATATTCTTTGAAACATTTCCCAAAAAACTCTCTCATGAGCCATGGTAATCTGGTTTGCTTGTTGGGATAGTTTTTCATAGGTAGCACTACTTAGAGGGATCTTAGGACACTCTTATGGCGTTTTCCAGGAAAGGAAAATGACTCTTTTACATCCCTTATACTGCTATAATAATGTTAAACACATATTAGATGCAGCCAAATATCTGTCATTAAGGTTTTTCCCCTTGTTATGGGAGTGAGTTCTGCCTCCACAAGAATGAGAATTTACTTTAACAGAGAATACAAAACACCTGAATAATCTGTCCTCAGACTGTATATACAGGCATTTAGACATAGATGAATCCTCTTTGGAAGAGGACCAAAGATTAAGAAACTAAGATTTAAAATATATAATATATATTTTTAAATCAATACAGTTGTCTGAAAACGTGTGGGAATCTTAACATAAGTCCTCATGAAAATGTAAAGCTGCTATTTTTTGTTGCAAAAATCTATGATATAATCCTTGAACAACATACTGTAAGAAAAATTATGAATATGTATCTGGTACAACACTGCTATTAGCAGAACAGGGATTAATACACAGAAACACATAAGAGACAGTAGTTCATAAAACAAGAAATTGTAGCCTGAAATACTACCACACAAACAAAACCAATCCCTGAATCCCTTTTCTTTGTCTGCCTCTTTTCCTATTTCCATACTTAAAAGCAGATACATATCTCAGGTAATTAGATCCTGCAGCTCTTTCTTACTTCTCACAACTTCCTTTCCACTTTATTTTAAAGCAAAGTGTCTGTGGCTCTTTACTATTCATGGATAGTCAAATCTCCACTTCTTTTTTAGAGCTGACCCACTGAACAAAAACTGGAAAACAAATTGACACCAGCTGTGATCCACATCCAAAAATTTGTTTCAAGAACCTACAAATATCATTTTAGAATTTAACCCTCCTTCCAAAACCTAAACTATTACTATGGTAAAACCTATACGTCATCTTAAAAAGATACAGAGGCACAGATCAAATAAAGAACATAATACATCACAGGCAGCATATATGAACAGAAGCCTGACTCAGAGAAGAAAATCTTCCAGTTTCTCCTTTCTTCTGTTTTCCACACAAAATTGTCAAAAGAAAAAGGATTTTAGACAAAGCTGTTATAAAATAATAGCTTATAGCTCATGGGTTTCTCTCCAAGTAACAGTATAGCAACAATAAGAAAGATGGAGGCAAGTGATTTGTTGAACATATTCATCAAAGAAGTGTTTTGTAGTTGGGTTCCTTTTTTTGTTTCCTGCAATTTCCAAGTAATACTAATGAAGAAAGTATATTAAAATGCTGTGAGTCCAGTAGAGTAAAAAAGTTGTCACCACAAGAAAAGGGTCAAATATAGCTCTAACTTTTATGATTGCAAATATGGAGTAGTTCCATTGGCAACTGCTGTAAACTTTTACCTTTGAAAATTTATTTGTCTTTATAGCATTGTTCATTTTTAATGTCCACATGTAAAATTAGCTGTAGGTAAAGTTCTGATTGCAAAGAATGCAGTGTCTAAATTTTCCTCTTGTTAGACTCTACATATGCAGGGTAGGATATTTGCCGTGGACAGATCTTTTCATGATTTTAGGTCCATTCATCTGTGTATATATAATCTTTAAACCTTAAAGGATCTGTAATGAAACTGAACAATATTTGGTGTAATTTCTTCCCAATGCTTTGATTTGCTCTTTATTGTAGACAAAGTAAGTATCTGCATAAGTAGCTATCTTCATAAGATACATATAATATTCTGTATTTTGAAAAATGTCTTTTTATGTCTTTTTCATTCATATCATCACAGATAGTTCATAGGATCCCACCTAGTGTTGATGCAAAGCCTATTGTGTGACTTATATGTTTTTCTTAATAAGCCATATCCACTTTGAAGCCTAAATTAGATTATCATCAGACTAACACCATCTACAAAACACAGTAAAAAGGTTAAACTCTCTTAGATGAGGTTTCTGGATATTTATATGGAATTACAAATGTTCCTGTTAGAAGGTTATCTTTGTACTCATAGATTAAGGCCACTGCATGAACACTCTTTTGCAAATCAATATTAATTAAAAATTATGATGATCAGAGAACTAAACAGAGGGTCTGTGCTACTAAAGAAAGGCTATGCCCCAGTGACAGATCACTGTTAAACCCTCTCATGCCATTGGGTGATATTTGCCATATGTCCAATGATTGATAGTAAGATTTAATGAGTTCTTACAAGCAATTAAATAATCAAGGGTTCCTGCTGTTACATGGCATAGCTTGATAGAACAGTGACAAATGAGAGAATATCTGCAACCTAATCAAAGGGACATATTTCCTTGGGAACAAAATAATATTATCCACCAGTGCAATCAAAGGACAAAAGAACACAGAGAGGACGCAACAGAATGAGATAAATTTTGTGCTCTTTTCATTATTCTGGCCATACAGTTTCCATTTATTGGATCCTATTAAATCAGAAAGAAAATTAGGCTACTTAAGTATGTTTCATTTGTCATACACTGTTAGTTAGTGGGTACATATCCATATCCTAGTCACTTTAGGCCTCCTTTCCCCATGAAACACTATCTTAGGTTATGTTTTCTGTGTTCTTATTCGGCATTTATTTCTATCATAATTATTGAAGTCTTGTTATAGTTTTGTTTTCACTTTGGTTAAAGGGGTGCAGTAAAAGCCTTTGCACTACACCAAATTTGTCAAACATTTTTGATTAATAAATTATTCTGATCATATGTATTTATGTTCTCTTAGAAGTGTTCAAAAATAACAGTTCATAATAAAAAATAGGAAATCCACTGGGTTAATTTTGGAATTGTTTAGAGTCAGATCATATATGCATTTCAATTTTCAAGAGTTATGCAGATTTAAAGTCTGTACCTTAACGAATTTGCAGGCGCCTATACATCGTAGAGTAGAAGTGAAGAGTTATATACTGTGCTATAACCTTGTGTGGCAACACACTTCATTTTCTTCATTACTTTTTGTAACCAAAAAAACTTTAGAGTGACCTTTAGAAGACATTCAGAGAACTCAGGATTTCACCAACTATAGACTAAAAATCACTAACAGACAGATTTATTTCCCCATTTTTAAGTAAAATTGATTGCAAGTAATGGGTATAGATACATGCAGGTAACAGAATATAGATCAGCTTATTCTGACTTTAAAAAAAATATTTTACCTTTGTGATTAGAGAGAGAGATTAAATGATCTACCTGGGTCCTGATTAAGCAGTCTTTAAAAGCATAAACTTCAAACAGCCAATCTGTCCCATTCAAATCAAAATGTAAGCTTCTGGCCCAGAAGATGTCAATAAAACTGCCTTTGACTTTGATGTAATTTTTCCTTTGATTGCAAGTAAAGCTCATGCTTAAGTATTCTTTCAACTTTCAAATAATTTCATGTTAACATCAGCTCCATTGTTTATGTGGAATAGCATAATATTTTTAGGAGCAATTTATTTTTCACTAGAAACTCAAAGTTTTATTTTTTAGTTCTGTAAAAGAGAAATAAAAAAGTGTACAAGACTGGGAATTGCTTTATAGCTAAAATTTTTTATGATTTTTTCATCATTTTATGATGATCAAAAAGTTCATCATAAAATTGCATTAAAAAAAATCAGGATGTAGTTTTGTACTATATTTCAGTCAGCTGATGTGTAGGGTAAAAGTTACAGAAATGCACTAGACAACTAACAAAACAAGGTGCCCTACTAATCAGTAAATATATTACGGTATTTAGCATGTGACCTATCTTTAGACTGTATAACACATGACCTTTCTAAACATATATTGAGGACTGAGCTCTTTCCTATTTATGTTTGTGTTGCTGCCATGTGGGAAGGGAGATGAGGTCCTGTAGAGCAGAAGGACCCCACGGACAAGACATTCCAATTCCACCATGCCTCCCAGAACCCACTTCTCAGACTAGAACTTAAGAAGCAGTAAACTGATGGGATGGCATATGTGTACTCCACAGCAAAAACTCTAGTGGTTTTGGTAGCTAATAAATGGACTTCTCATAGAATCATAGAGTCGTAGAAGATTTGGGTTGGAAGGTACCTTTAAAGGCCATCTAGTGCAAACCCTCTGCAATGAGCAGGGACATATTTTCATCTGTGTCTCCCACTTCCAAGAGAATGTGCAAAACTGTCTTACCCACAGGGTGGGTTTTTATTTAATTTTTGTTTTATAGACCTTTTTCTAACATGGATGATCACAAGTTGTAAAACCTTGACATTTTCACAGAACAGAATACTTATTTTCCAGCCAGCTCTATTCAACAATGAAGGATGTATCACTGATTCTATTTTTTCCACATGCCAGTGCATTTGTTTTGTTTTTCCATAGACAAAGCAAAATTTTTACAGAGTATGTAGCATATTTCAGTCATTAGTCATATTGCTTGACACTCTAATGGAAGACATTCAGATACTACACCAAAAAGTCAGTACAAATAAAAAATACCTCAAATAATTACAAAACTAAGTTAAAAAAATCAACAAGTAAAAAGCACCTTAATTTTTCAGTGATTTGAGTGTATTTATCTACAGATTCTCTTCTATATGTGTATGTAAAAGTTTCCTAAGCTAATAGCAATTTTTAATAAAATCTGATCATGATAAAGCCACAATTGACAAAATACCACAATTTTATGTTGGATTTCAGCTGTGGATTATTCTGCTGAAGTCAGCAGTGATGCATCATGAAGCTGGGATAAAAATGCTTAAACCTAGGCATATTTTTAGGTTAGGAAGATCTATTGAGTTTCTGTAAGTCTTAAAAATGTATTCATTTGTCTACTCCAAATTTTTGCTTTGTGTTTTTAGTCATCTCCAAATATGTGGGGTCAAGAACTGCTTAGAATATCACTGTTGTTACCTGGGGACTTGAGGGATCATGCTGCCACTGGGCCACACATGCAGCATGACTTTAATAAGCCTATGAAATGATGTATCAGTGTGGTTTTACATGGGTGTCAGTCAGACCTCTGATGCATTGGATCACATCAGGTCTGAGCTTAATGTGATCAAGCGAAGACCAACTAAATCCGTTCCATGTGTAGTGGCAAGAGTCAACAGCTCTTACTAAAATAGTAACTCTGTTGTTCCAGAAAGCCAACAGGCCCTCAAAAATCAAGGAGTCATACTAAGTTTTTGGCAGCGTTAGATTCCTAAGGACTACTCTCAATCAATAAATTCACAAAAAGTACACACCTCATTAGATTCTGTACAGATTGCAAAGCTAGCTATAATGTAAAAACAGGCAGACAGTCTGTCTCAATATTATTACAGGAAGGCTTGGTTAAATTAATAGCATCTCATTGATTAAAAAATCTTGCATTTTACATGTTCTTAAGTTGGTTCCCACCATTACCTTTCAATAATAGAATATGAGTCTTTGGAGAAATGTGGTTATATTGAACTACTGTATTGAAATACAAAGGTAGGCAAAATAAGTTGTTTACATTAGCCTTTCATTATTTCCTGTCATAAAGTTCTGTTCACCTGAAATAAAAAAAACTATCCCATCAACGTGTCCTAGGAATTTGCTGTTTGTTAATTTTTATAATGTCCCTAGCCTGTAAAAATACAGTTAGTTTAGAACAATCACTGAGCATGACTCCACCAAATCATTTCAGTTATAACTGCAAGTGAGAAATCTTTATGTCCATGTAGCACTTGCCACTGCATTCAACTCTCATGTTTTGCCCATTCTTTAATTACGTTCTAAATTCAGCTAAAAATGTAATACAAGTTCTGATCCACAAAAGTGCTTTCCAAATCACCCCAAGGACCCAAGGTATGAGTCTGATTGCATAGAGTTCTTTGCTAGGGTGAGTTGTTTGATGCCAGTCATGCTATGAACACTCCATCAAAACTGTTCTGAGAGCTTCTACATAAAGTTTTTCCAATATATTTCATTGGCATGCAATGTTAGAAGACTTTTCTCAGTGTCACAAGTTCATCTAAGCTGAATTGAAGTAGTACAAGCCCATAACAATTTTTTTTAAATTGTAAGTTGTTGCGATTGATTGCCCTTGTTCTTTTGTACTTGTGTAAACTCAACCTGCACCACAATCATTCTTATGGATCAGGTGTTATTCTTCCAGTCAAACAGTGAAGGAGGGATCAGATGTCCAAGTATGCCAATATGCTAAGACCTGTGTTTCAAGAATAATGTTGCTTCTTGTTTTAGTGTAATACAAAAGTCCTTTCCAACCCAAAGATTCTATGATTCTATGATACGCTGTCTTCTCCTTTTTCAGCAGAAATACTGAATCAAGCAGTATATTGTTTGCTGTGTGGCAAACAAATGGAAGCTGTTTCAGCTCCTGTGGTGTAGCTGGGGTTTTGATGTGTGGAAGGGAAGAGACAAGAAGGTTGAATTTACAGGGGAGGATGATTTTCCTGTGTCTCAGATTTTGGGATATCAATACTGCTTTAAACAAACTGATTTTGTACACTTTCATTTTGAGGACATTTTAGGGATTGATTATTATAGCAATTGACATGGCTAGCTTCATGTTTGGTAGTACCTCTGAGAAGAGAGAGTAGGGTAGTAAAGAAATACAGAACCACTGCTAGCTGCTCCTCAGATTCCTTATCTGCACAGTTCATGTAACTAGTCTTTGAAAATATAAACCTCAGTATCATCTAGAGATGGTCTGTGTTTTTACCAGTGGAGCCTTCACTATAATATTGTTTAGTAGACTAATTTCTTATTGGAAAAAGAAATGTCCGTATGTTAATTGAGTCCATTTTGTTATCTTGCAACTCTGCTTTGGGTACATCATGTCATTTTGTAAAACTCTTTAGGGAAACACTGTCTCCTTATATTGGGTCACTATTCTATTGTTCTCTGTTGACCACAGTGGTGTGTACACAGTGTGGACGTAAGGCTTTTCTTTCCCATGAGGCTCAGCCCCTTATAAGTTACAAGGTTCAAGCTGCACGTCCCCTTCCAGCTATCCACCTCGTTGCCTCTGTGTTTGCTGACTCTTCTCTTTTCCTTCCTCCGTTTTTAATTCATCAGACTCCTGCAGTACAATGAAAAGATGTTGCTTGGTTCTCAATGAATTCTGTGGAAGTACCAAAGGTAAAGAGTAAGCATCTATATTTGGAATCAACACAAACTATTATTAGACTGAGATTTTGGAAGTAGTTGTAATTTATCTGCTATCAGGAGCAATAGAAAACCATATGGATGATAAAAAACATAACCAGGGCAAGGTCCTTCCTGTGTCTGTTGACAACTAATACACACCAGGAGGGCAGTGCCATATGTTTGCATGTACGTTACCGCAGGGGGCAGTGACATATGTTCACACGTATGTCACCCCTCTGGCCTGCTGTCATAAGGCTGTTTCCCAAGGGGCATGCTCCCTTGGAAAACAGAAACAAAACCCACAAATGTGAGTCTCCTACATTCTCTTTGTCAGCAGATTGTCCAAGACCAGCACTGCTGCGTTGGCAAGCAATCAGAACAGCTTCCTCCAAACAACAAAGGCTTCTATAGCCCTCTCCAATATCCCTTCAAGGTATTGAATGGCAAAGAAGGAAAATACAGCCACCCTGCTAGAACAGTCACGCCTGTCAGAACAGTCATACCTGCTGAAATACCAGACATGCCAAAAACCCTGAGGATAGTAAACACTTGCTCCTCTCAAAATATTTTGCGGTCTGTCCTTCTCTTCACTGCCTTATGGGCTGGACCCAGCTCCACATCATATCATAAGCAGCTCTTGGCAGGATAAAAAAGAAATTTTAGTATAGAGGAATGCCAAAGTGAGAGAGAATCAAAAAATGTTGTTCATGATACCTTCTCCTGTAGTTTTTGTGGGTTAGAAATGAACAGTACTATTAGATTATCTTGACCATTCCCCTGTCAGTGCAAAATTATTCCTTGCAATGTAATTTCTAGTGTTTTGTTCATTCCATTTAGTACTAATCCAAGCAGATAGCCTTTCTGTTGTATCTCATGGGAGACCATTTATTCCTCAATCCACTTATTCCACTATTAGGTAGATTTTCTGAAATTTGCAGTGTATTTTTGCTTGCTTAATTTCCTTCCTCTCTTTAATTATCCCTTTTGGTGCAAATGTGGCTCATCTTTATATATTTGCATTCTCTCAGAGGTCATCAAGTCTGGTGCATGGAGAAAGAATGCAAACTGCAGTGTGAAATCTGCTTCTAGAAAAGGGTAACCTGCAGGACATTTTGTGTGGTCTCAGATGACTTGTGACTAAAAAACGTTTTGGATGCCTTAGTGGATATGTATCTGTTAACTAAGTCTTATTTGGTCTATGTCCATTACATTATTTAGACTTGAATGCTAGTAACTATTCCAAGGGGTCTCCCTGAAAGTTTTAATAGGACCGTACAAAGCTGCTTCCCTGTTTTATGAGGGAAATCCCCAAGTGGAGAAAAATGGTGAGAATCTTGCATACTTAAGAGGGCAACTCTGGGTTAGCTGAACAAAAATTGCATCCCCTTTCTCTGAACTGTGCACTGTTCAAAGCCAAGTCTAACACTTCAGCATCTGATGGACTTTATTTTCCTCTCCGTGATTCATAGTTAATGAAATTATGCTTCTCTTGCACTTTTGTAAAGATTTGGGTGTTCACTAATGTCTTCTATGTGCGGGTTATGATTTTGCCTTTCCTTTTTCCTTTTCTAGCCATTTATCTACCTTGTCTCTACCTTAGTGTTCTGAAAGCAGAATTACCCTTTTCTTGCACACCAATTTCACCTCCTCCAGCGTCTGGAGCTTCCCTGTGCTTCAGGCAGCTGTGTTTATAGCTCCAGCACCTCTCAGACAAACTCAGCAGGAAGCTCTGAAAGAGGCAGAGAGCTAAGGCAGATCCAGGCCATCATCAGAGGCTGGTCTCCGGGAAAAGAAGAGCAAACTGAGTAGGAATAAGTCATGGGGAGGAAAGAGAAACCTTGATGGGTTAGGTAGAGAGATTCTTCCTGTCTCCAGGAGTAACTGGGTCTGCTCAGGATGGAAATTTCTGGATTAGAGGATGTGGCAGGCAAGAAAGAGTCACAGCACAGACGCAGGCTTTGCATCTCGAGGAGAGAGATGGACGCCGCTGATAGCAGCGATGATGAAACAGCGCTGGCTTCAGAGATGGCAGAAACAATAAGTTCCTCGGGATCAGAGGCTACTGTGCAATTTGTTGCAAATCAAAAAGCCACCAAGTTGACTGAAACCAAGCTGCAAATGACTTTCCATGCAGGGACAAAGTAATTAAAGAGAGATTTTGGCAGAGATTTCTCTATAAAGTTTTTTCTATTTCTATCTTCCCTAGTCAGCCTGACTTTCCTACTAAAAATAATATTAACAAAAAAAAAAAAAAAAAAAGGAGTACTCTCCATTGTAATAACAGAAAATCTAGGTATTTGAAGTTGAACATGATTTTGGTCTTCTCTAGGGATCTCGCTATAAGAGAAAAGTCCTGAGCTCCAACTCAAAAGAGTTCTAACTCCAACACAAATACAATAGCCATACCTCATGATGAAATAAAATTTTAATCCACTGATTATTTGGAATTAATTCTTTAATTTATATGCCTTTTTTTTCTTTTTTTGAATTTTGTTCAGTGTTATAGAATAGAGTTGGAATTGGTACTCAGCTCTCTTTAATCACCATGTGTTTACAATCACATTGTCTATCCTAACAAAGTAATATATATCTTTCATTCTTTCTGCAAAGGACATTTACATTCTGAAAATGTAATTATTGGTATTGTCATTAGCTTAAATGAAACAGAATTTTACCCCAGATAGTTACTATCCTCCCAGGATATTTTACTTTTTGTTCACACTCCTACATTTGTCCGGCTGTAGGCCGTCGGCATCAGTCTTAATTCAAAATACTAACAAAGTTCTTGCCTGATTGAGCCATAGGGTTAAAATTCTTCGCACAAAATTAGGAAATACTTTCAAAACCAAATAAATTAGAGAAAGCTGTAATTACCTCATGGATATTCTACAACAGGAAGAAAAGTCTGAACTTGAATAAATTATTTATTCAAGGTAATTTGCTTTATGAAATAAAGTAGGTTGGAAGTAGGGATCAGAAACAGGTAAAAGTAGATGCTGGCTAAGGAGATAAACCCAAAGAAAGAAGAGCAGCATACCCTTGTTCATGGAAACGGTTGTGAGGGAGTGCACATTAGACATGAATAAACAGTCAGGGCAACGAAGGATTTCAGTGTTGTGGCCAAAGACAGTAATCTAAAGAACCACAGAAAATGTTTGCATTTATTAACTTTAGTTAAATATATGTTAAAAAGTAATGAGAAAAAATTATAAAGAGCCTAGGAAAGTACGGAAGAAGGTGGTAGTCATATTAACAGGCATGCAAGATAACTGTGATAGTGTAGATCTGCACACTAGTATTTTGAGATATTAACTGTGATATATAACTTGAGATATAACTTTGAGATAACTATGTTTAGTTAGTTACTTACTATGTTTAGTTAGTTTACCTAACACACCTTTCTGCCAGTGGAATATTGTTCCTTCTTTTATGCTGAATACATAATTGGTTATGAATGTCATAATCAAGGTAATATGAGAGATCTTCCCTTTCTTATCCGTGTTATATATTTAGATTTTTGTTTAGGTGTATGCCTTTCTAAAAAATGGTAAAAGCTAACATTTCAAAGTATTTGTTTTGTGAATGTATAGTACGAATAGAATATTGTAATTTATGATTTTTATAACCTAGTCACTGGAATATTATTTCTGTTTTTGCAGTGCTTGCACTTTCTACTTTTGCTCTTAAATCTGTACATTTAAACCTCCATGGGCAGAAGACAAAAAAGTGTCACCCCACTCAAGTTTATAGCCATGTCCTAAAGTTTTGTTATTTACATTAAATTCTGATTTCATCTTCTTTAATTTTTTTTTTCTTTTTTTTTTTTTTTTTATTTCAAGTCTGAATCACAGTACAAGACCATTGTGGCTTTATAAGCCATAGAGAGAATTAAATCCCATTCATCTTTGCAATTCACATAGTCCACATTTATTGAAAAGGTTAATTCACCTGGGAAAAGCAAGCTAGCTTAGCCCAGTAATTGGCCACCTTAGAAAAACAGACTATTATTGTACTACCATGACTATGGTATTTGAACTTCAGTTTCTTTTGTGAAACTTGGGACCTTTCAGATGATTAACATTGCTGAGAGTGGGTTTTTCGTGGCAGTCTTGCATTGCAATATCCAGCCTGAGACACAACCCAGGAACACTGCAGCTAGGCTCACTAGCATAAGCAAGGTGGTATTTTGTTGCTTATGGGGCAGAGTGTGAGTCTGGGGCAGGAAAGGAACTGGGGTGGAGACCTGTTCTGAAGGGAAGCGTCCTGAACCCCTGGGCTTGCTTGTCCTCCTGGGGCTGAGAAAAGGCAGCAGGAGCTGGGGCAGGTTACTCTTGGAAGGGCTGCTCCCCTTTTTTCTGTTCCCCATGTACTGTATTCATTGGACTTTTATATTCATTGAATGTCATCCTGCATTTCTGTCACTTACTGTCATGGGGTCCTTCTTCAATTCTTCACGCTCTCTTTTGCTGTAGTAATAGTATGTTTGTGTTACCAATATACATGGTCTTCTCCCTATTTATTGTGTAACCTATGAGTATGTTGAGCAGAATGGATCTTCACACAGACCTCTCTGTAATGTGAAAAGTGACCTTTTATTTCTACAGTTTGTTTTACCTCTTTCCTATTTTTGAAAGCTCATTGGAAAGTAGGACATTTTTCCTCTTGTATATGCCTATATAGAAAGCAAGTACTCTTTTTTATCACCATGTCCCAAAGGTTTTGAGATCATTTGGGGCTTGGCAAGAATTCTGCAAACATGCTGTCATTTGGAGACAGGTTCTAGAGATAGCACAGAGCACCTGGGCTGGCTCAGATTTCCACAGCATTTTACTACCTCTACTCTATCTAGGTGTTTCATTCTTACTTCTAGTGTCACATAATCCTGTGAGCCCTGTATTTGTTCTTCACAAAGGAACTGTCTCTTATTCACTTGACAAAAGAAACAAACTGTGTTTTGCTGTGCTTTGTTTCATACGCAGAAATATCTCATATGATTCTACCTCCATGGAGATTGTAGTTCCACATAGCATCTGAAAATCTGTTTGTAACCTTATTCTTGCTGTTCTCCAGAACAATGAGTACTCCAGAATCCTGTGTGTTTTCTTAACATCACTCATCTGATCTCAGACTCCTTGTAACAAACCTGGTGTCTTGAATAAACGTTCTTTTCTAAATGGTAAATTGTGGACACCTTGATATTCCTCCCAACATTTTCATCCTTTGAATAAACAGGCAGGCTCACAGCCCCAGAATATGCCAATGCTCTCTGCTGTTGTTTGTATTTTTGTATTTATTTACCTTTTGAAAGAGTTAGCTGGGTAGGAGTAGTAGCTGTTTTTCTGAGGAAGCATAAGATTCCTTTGTCTGTCTTGCTACTCCTTGGTTAGGTTGTATCAAGGGAGCACAGATCAGTTTTAATGATGGAAGTGGCAATTAGTGCTGCTGAGCTATAGTTTCAGGTTTTTGACAGAACTGCTGAGCTTAATAAATTATGGACATGGAGAAATGGGGGCAGTAGGCAGGGAAGGAAGGCCTCAGAATCTGCCTGAGCAGCACATGAACTCCTAGTGCAGTGCATTGCATGTCTGTTCAATAAATGTCCATTTCAGTCTGTTTTTGCGATCAAATGTGAAGAAGAAACATCATCTGTAATTAATAACAGTTAAAAAAAATCCATATGAATACATTCCAGCACAAGGAATGAAACAGGGACAAAAAAGGGTTGGAAAAGAGAATAAAAAGTGCTTCAGAGTAAGAGTGAAGACTCAAGCGACCAGACTGTGGGGTGGACAGAAGCCTCCAGCACAAAGCTTTGGGGGTCATGTCTGAGCTAAAGGTCTTTTTAGGACCATGCTGGATTTCATAGAGATAAAAAATATATCATCACACAGGTTATTCCAGTGTTGTCTCCTCCATGCATCTGTGCATTTCCACAGCCAGGATTGGGACTACTTAAGCATCTGTGGTTGAAAAAAATACAAAAACTTGTCCTTCTGTACATTCACAGGGGCATGTCCTGTTTGCAGTTACTTATATTCCAGCTGTACCCAAGTAAGACAGACACTGTGCGAGTGAGTAGGGAGGAGAGACTTTGGGACACAAAGATGATTGTCTTCATGAGCAAAAGTTACAAATGGAAAAAGCACCCACAACCAAAGCAGTCATAGTACTTCGTACTGACCAACCGCTTGCCATTGACTACATGACCGCTCGTTTTAGACTTGTAAATTATTCCCCATGCTTTCTTAATTTTATCTGGTTACGTTGACATATGTTTGGCCTAAACCTTGGCATATGTTTTTGCATCGGTATTGAACTTCCTGCTGTTGTGTTCAATGCAGTAAATGTTATTTCTATTCTAAATACTACTTATTCATTAATACTAAATACTACTTTCATAATAATAAAGTCAGTTAAATTTGAGTGGGTACTTATTTAGACTCGGATTTTTTTGGAAGAGTGTCAGTAAAATGTGGCCTTAGAGGACAGCTCAGCAGAAACTTGAGAAAAGTGAGGTATTAGTCAAGAAGGTAAATGTCTAACTAGCTAAGACTTTAGGGATCTACACGTGTCCTTTTCCCTCCTTTATGCCTGCTTCTCTTTTCTAAGTTTACTGGCCTAACAAATTACACAATGCCCCACAATTGTCCAGGGCACAAGCTCAACTCAGGCAACGTATTTGTCATATTGCTTAATAATTTTCAACTTCCTGGCACGATACTGTCATCGTACCATGCCCAGTGAGAGTTCCCATCTGAGGACTCTGCCCTCAGCAGCCAGGCTGAGCACAGCCTCCTGCTCCGGCGAGCAAGGAGCGAAGCTGTCGTCAGTCGTGCCATGCCACGTGGCTTTCTCCCAAGGTACTTACTGGTACGGACGTAACCTTTGTAGTCTCTATCCCTGGCATATCTTACAGACTAAAACTGTTTACCCTTTCTTTAGTCCTCCAGGGAAGGGGGGAAATGAGTTACCCCACTCTAGCAGCTGGGAGAGAAGCACAGAACCGCTGAGTGGCAGAAAAAACCCATCTCTGCAGACACAGTGATGAAGCTCCAAAAAGTGGGATTTTTTATAAGGCTATGCCAAAATAGTGTTTTCTGCCTCTATTATTTGTATTGCCTAGTAAATCAGCATTTGATTTCACAAAAAAAAATTGGGTTTGGAAGTTTAGTAAAAAATGAAAATCAGATAGAGCTCTTTTGTGTACACAAAGAGTAACATCCATACTCAGCCTCTGAAGCCACTGTGGCCCAAAATCATGATACAGACTACTATATAGGAAACCCGGATGCAGATTCTTTCTCTTCTTCAGACCAGAAATTCAGTTGCTGCTCTCCCAGTTGCCAGGTAGGCCTCTGAGATGCCACAAGGATGGTGGAGAAGGGAATGTAAATCTGCTGCTAATCAGTCTCCATTACCCAATTTTTTGTTCAAACATTACAATTTACATTAAAAATTCCAGATTTGAAAAATTGGTTGTTCCTGATAAAAAAAAAAGTTGTAAAGATCTTAATCAGTTTTGTGCATTACAGCAAGATTGATTTAAATTTTATAATTTTCATTGAATTCAATGGTGTGCTAAATCAGCTCACCCTCTATCAAAACTTGAGTGAGCCAATAAAGAAGTGCTTGATCTGGTTTGAAAAGGGTTTTTTTTAGACTAAAGGTGTCTAAGAAAAGTGAGGTGCTTTGAGTGTCCATTTTGATGAACTGCTGTCTAAAATACATTCCAAGAACTATATTGCTTCTATTTGCTTGTTCAGTATTTTAAGATAAATAAATATTAGACTGCCATGGTGTAGTACAAATATTGCTTCCTTCACTGGGATGACATGATCTCAGTGTATTGGCTCTAGGGATTTTTTGCATGACTTTACCAGTAACACATTATTTCAGGTCACATTATATCAGCTAGCTCCACAAAAATGCCAGTGACTTTCACCTTGTTCTAGCTCCCTGTAAACATAATTACCAAAAGGATATTGTCTTTCATTTACTTAACAAGCAGTACTTTTGGAAAGAAATGGTCTGGCATGAGAAAACATAAATCGTAACAGAAGTAGTCATAAGTCTTCCATGCTTTCAGACAGAGCTTCTGATGTTTTAAAACCAGAGAAAAACTGGAATGACTAAGAAGCCTCAGTGTGTGTCATCTTGCTTGCACTTTCCCTATAAATGTCCTGTTGTCATTACTCTGGGCATAGCTCCACCCAAGGGTGGAAGCAATACTTACTTGCAAAGTGCTAAAACTCTTATCCTTCTACCTAACCTTGTCAAAGAGTATTAGTTTGCTTGCCAGTAGCCCATTTTGCTTACTAAGATCCTTTTCTACCAGGGATGAATTGCCACAATGAAAGCAGAGGTTTCCAGTATTGGGGGAAAATATCTGAGTCAGTATATGGGTTTACTGTCAAGTGAATATTTGCATTCTTGACATCCTTTCTATGAAAATTTATGTCATCACCTTCCTCTTTCATTCTGCTTAGGTCTTGGTCTTGCACACACATTAGCCTTTCATGTTGTCCAACATCTGACCAAATGCTTTCAGCTCATACCTACTGTGTAAGTTAAGTTAGTGGGTGCTTTCTGGCTGATTCCAAAAGACATGTGCTCTGTGACCATCTAACCTAACATAGGCTTTGGGGTAGGATTTTTAAAGCCACTTTGCAGAAGTTTTGCAGACAGGTATGAGACAATGGAAGTTCTCTAATTCTAAAGCAATAAAATTTTTTTCTTTATTAGGAAATATTTCATCTTGCTTTAATAAAAGATTAAATATAGTTATTACTTTTTAAGTACATCTCTTATTTTAGGAGGTGGTAACTTAGTAAGTTAGACTGTTACAACCTGGGGAACACAGATAGTACTCCCTGACAGAGTGCTGAACAGTTATACCTTCAAAATCCTAAAAATTACCATATGCAGGTTTCCCATTTCCCTGTATCCCATTGAGCATATATTAGCAATTCCTAGCATAATCTATTGAAATTATTCAGCCAGTTCACAAAATGTTGTTTTTAAAACGAAAAATGGTATGATCTTTTAATGTCTTCACTGTTATAATACATACTAAATTAGCAGAACCCTGATGCTCTGATCATTTACACCACAATGTGCTATTTAAAACTGGAAACCCAGCAGGAGATTTTATTTTTATTAATTTAGTGTAATTTTAAACATTACAAAAATAGCTGTCTTACAAGTTCCCTGCTGAGCCCTAGATTGTTGCCACAGTCTCTGTAATACTTTATCAGGAGAGTAACATCACTATAAATACTGCATAGTTGATTCTGGCTTCAACACAGAATACAAAAGGATGTGGAAGGCTGAAGAAAAGACAAAAAAAGAAACAGGGGTGGTTCTGTTTTATGTTCTGTTCGTCTTGTTGTTTGTTTGTTTTTAAATCTCCTTTCCTCACATTTTTTCTCCAATAGTCACGAATTTGTAGTCAAAGCCTAAAGGTTCAGGCTCCACAAAGTAGTTAACTTTAGGCATGTCACACAACGACGCTGTAGGAAAATGAGATTCACTGTAGCTGCCTTGTCTATCACCCTGTCATTCTCCTGTAGACTAAACACTACTGTAATGTTGCTGTTCAAGTCTAAAGTGTGGTAAGACCAACCTCACATGAGTTGCATCTTTGCAGTTTTCAGTACAGAACTGGTTCATATCTGCTCACCTTTGTGTGTATTTAGTGTTCTTACATGTCTGAAAAAAAACCCCATAATAGGCAGTTATCATACCCATACCTCTGTCTATACTAGGTGTGGGGACAGCGTCAGACATCATAACTTTTGACACTTTTATCACACTTTTGGAATGAGATGAGTTGAGCAGAAATTCTTGACAGGAATGCTGCTTTCCAGTGGAACCTGTGACCCCTCAACAATGGAGGGGTCTTGGCAATAAAGTAATATTTGCTATGCAAAAGATGTGGTTTTATGTACCATAGTCCACTATTCGTAAAGAAAAGCTGGGATGGACTGCGGGGGGAATCATAGAATAATTTGGGTTGGAAGGAACCCTTAAAGGTCATCTAGTCCAACCCCCCTTCAGTGAGCATCTTCAACTAGATCCGGTTGCTCAGAGCCCCGTCCAACCTGACCTTGAATGTTTCCAGGGATGGAGCATCTACCACCTCTCCGGGCAACTTGTGCCAGTGTTTCACCACTCTCACTGGGAAAACTTTCTTCCTTATTATCTAGTCAAAATCTGCCCTCTTCTAGTTTAAAACCCTTGTCCTATTGCCACAGGCCCTGCTAAAATGTTTGTCCCCATCATTCTTATAAGTCCCCTGTAAGTACAGGCAGGCTGCAATAAGGTCGCCCTGGAGTCTTCTTTTCTCCAGGCTGTACAACTCCAACTCTCTCAGCATTTCCTCACAAGAAAGTTGTTCCATCCCTCTGATCATCCTTGTGGCCCTCCTCTGGACCCGCTCCCACAGGTCCATGTCTTTCCTGTGCTGAGGGCTCCAGAACTAGATGCAGGACTCCAGGTGGGGTCTCAGGAGAGTGGAGTAGAGGGGCAGAATCACCTCCCTCGACCTGCTGGCCACGCTTCTTTTCATGCAGCCCAGGATATGGTTGGCCTTCTGGGCTATGAGCGCACATTGCCGGTTCATGTCCAGCTTTTCATCCACCTGGACACCCAAATCCTTCTCTAGCTTGTCCAGGTCTGTCTGGATGGCATTCCGTCCCTCAGGTGTGTCAACCACCTGGCTGGTGTCATCTGCAAACTTGCTGAGGTGCACTTGATCTACTGTCTATGTCACTGAAGATATTAAATAATGCTGGTCCCAACACAGAGCCCTGAGGGACACCACATGTCACCGATCTCCATCTGGACATCAAGCCATTGACCACTACCCTCTGAATGCGGCCATCCAACCATTTCCTCATCAGCCGAACAGTCCACCCATCAAATCCTTATCTCTCCAATTTAGAAAGAAGGATGTTGGAGTCCACCATGTCAAAGGCCTTACAGCAGCCAGATAGACGACACTAGTAGCTCTTCCCTTGTCCACTGATGTAGCTCAGTCATAGAAGGCCTCTAGGTTGGTCAGGCAGGACTTGCCCTTGGTGAAGCCATTCTGGCTGTCTCTAACCACTTCCCATTCTCCATGTGCCTTAGTATATCTTCTAGGAGGATCTGTTCCATGACTTTCCCAGGCACAGAGGTGAGGCTGACAGGTTGGTAGTTCCTGGGGTCCTCCTTACCACCTCTTTTTAAAAATGGGTGCAATGTTTCCCCTTTTCCACTCTCCAAGGACTTCCCCTGGCTGCCAGGACTTTTCAAATATCATGGAGAGTGGCTTGGCAACTACATCAACCAATTCCCTCAGGACTCTGGGTTGTGTCTCATCAGGTCCCATAGACTTTTGTATTTTCATGTTCTTCAGGTGGTCTCGAACCTGATCTTCTCTTACAGTGGGAGGGACTTTGCTCCTCCAGTCCCCATCCTGCAGTCCATCCTCTTGAGAGGTGTGAGACGAGACACTGCCAGTGAAGACTGAGTCAAAGAAATCGTTGAGTACTTCAGCCTTCTCCTCATCTGTTGTTACCAGTCTACCATTCTTGCTCATCAGGGGGTACACTTTCTTTGACCTTCCTTTTCTGGCTGACATACCTGTAGAAGCCCTTCTTATTATTCTTTACATCCCTTGCTAAGTTCAGCTCCAGTCATGCCTTGACCTTCCTGACCTCATCCCTTTAGTTTGCCCAGCAGGTCTCAGCTCAGCCATGCTGGCCTCTTGCCTTCCTTTCCTGATTTCTTAAACCTGGGGATTGGGAGCTCTTACATTCTATGGAAGGTATCCTTAAAGATCTGCTAGCTCAGTTCTGCTCCCTAGTCCCTGAAGGAGGTTTCTCAGGGGGTCTTATTGACTAACTCCTTGAAACGTTGGAAGTTTGCTTTCCTAAAATTCAGGATCCTGACTTTACTTTTCACCTGCCCCATATCCCTCAAGACTGTGAACTCCACCAGTGCATGATCACTTGCAGCCCAGTTTGCCTCCAGTCTTGGTGTCATCAATTAGCTCATGTGCATTGGTGACCCACAGGTCCAGTATCGCATCCTCTCAGGTAGAGAGGCTGTCTATTACCTGGCTGAAGAAGTTATCCTCAATGCACTCCAGGAGTCTCCTGGATTGCCTACAGCTCGCCATGCTACTTTTCCAGCAGGTGTCGGCAAGAACAGACTATGACTGAATTTCATCTAAAGTAAAAAGAAGTGAGTTACTAAATTTAAGCTCACCATGTAGCTCTTCAGTGCCTGTATTATTTATACTTATTGATCGACTAATATTACATTTTATGTTAAAGGAAGATATAGAGTGATTTAATTTATTAATTGTTTAGTGGCTATCTGTGCTATGGACAGTGGTGGTGTTTTCCAGATATGATTTTTAAAACGAAATCTGAAAACTGAACAAAACTCAATTCCAAATTATTAGGATTTCCTAGTGCTTATATAAGGAGAAACATATTTCACTGGCTGGCAGCTGATTTTCTTGTAAAACCCCTGTAGCTTTCATTAGTAATTACTGATTTGGCAGAACCATGGTGCAGATATGATTGGCATATATGCCCCCTTTTTGAATTTGAGAGAGGGGACCTTACATTCAAGATGTCTTGACACTTGGATGTTAAATGTCATATAGATATTGATTGAGTGACACGTCGGCACTTCAGCAGTGTCTCAGACAGGGGCTGCATGTTGGCCTGTCTCGGCCATAGAAGGCAGGCAACCTTCCTCGATGACCCATCAATTAACCCTAATTAAATCAATAGTGTTTTTCTTTGAAGCACATCAATACTGACTAAAACTCCCCCACTAACCCTCAGTCCATACAAGTGGACTAGCCTGAGGCCTATTAATTAGCTAAGATAACCATGTTCATCATCAAAATATTTGTTACTATATCCCTGATGCTGTGATGTTTACACCTATGTACCCACGTACGGGAAATATCAATTCATTTGCAACTCTCTTCTTTTTCTACAACTGCCAGGAGAATGAGTGAGGTAAGTCATTCCAAGGATATTGGAAGAAATGAGGCATGAAATAAAAGCTTTCCTGCACTCTCTGCTGATCCTCAGGAATGTAAGGGAACTCACTGTATTAAAAAGAAGCATCCAGGCATTAAGTAAGGCACTAGGACAGTGAGGAGTGAGCCCTCTGTGTGACACACTCTCCTAAGCCAATGACATCAATGTCCTCGGAGCTATCACTCAGTCCATGATGATATTATGTACAAGATGTCTCATGTGCTATTTTTCTTCTTGCTTGGCATTGTCAGCGGACTTAAAATCAAGATTTAAAAAGATTTAAGAAAGCTTTTTTTTTTTTTAAATAAAATATTTCATTAACTGAGCGTATGCACCGACAGTGTTACAAATAATTAAGTATTGGGCAATTCTCTGTTCTTAATATTATTAGTTGTACTAATTAATCAGTTAGTAAATCAAGTGGATCAATCTGAGCAGTGTTCCAGCTGTTTCATGAACAAAAGCTGAAGGACTCTGAATGGCTTGTACCGAACAGGTTCCTGCAGAAACAAAATAGCATTTTGTCATTTAACACTGCAATTTTCTTTTCATCTAATGGAAAAATCTTGTGCATTTTTTACTTTTGTCAAAAACAGTTGTGTTGTTGGCTCGATAGGCTCACATAACAAGGTGACTTTTAGAAAAATATTGCCACAGATTGCTAGTGGAAGAGATTTTGAAGATCCAGGTTTGGAGGATTTGGAGGTCTAGCTCTGAGGACATTGCAACTGCCCAATAGGATAAGAACCGTCCTGAAAGGTTGATTGACATATTGGTGTTATTGTGTCCTTCATTAAACTGCAATAGGAAAGGCAATACTGCAATATTGATTTGACCAGCATAATTAAATTCAGGTTTAATATTATCTTCCCATCAAACGAGAGATCCTCATCTTACTTATCCAAATGGCCGAAGTCCCATACATTTTAGCAATAAGATCTAACATTGTAGAGTTATTCCAAGATACATAACAAATGTGTCTTTTTCTAGTTGTCTTTCTTCTCATACCTAGTTTATAACGCTGTTACAGAAGCAAAAGTAAGAGAAGATATCTGATTTGTCTTTCCAGAGACCAACTATCAAATAATTGACATTCTTGGTTTGGAGAGCCATGTATCTTGATAAGAAAAAAGCATACATAAATTTAATATTTTGCCCATTTCTTGAGGGATTTCTACACCAGAACAGATCTGGACAACAGGCTATGACTTCTGCTAAGAATACTGCGAAGTCTATGCAGTTTTCAAATAAAACAGTTTTTTAAATGTTGAAATTAAATGTGTTGTCTGTGTTGAACACTAGATTGCAAGTCTCAAAGACTAATTGTTAACAATTTGCTATATTATCATAAAGATTGTTCATATAAGATAGCTTTAAAGAATCATGCTGTTTGTCATAAAATGTCTTTTCAGTAATCAATACATAAAATACATATTAGATTAAAGGTGCATAGATTTTGATCAGATCAAAAATGCAGTTTGCTTAAGCCCACAGATATTGTAAAAATTTTCTAGATATACTAAAAACTGTTTAAACCTTTTTCATTGTTTCTTAGTAAGGCACATACAGCTTTTTATTAAATTATTTTCCAAATGTTATTTTGTAAAGAAATTTAATAAAATTTACTACTCTGCAATCCATTGAGCACTTCCTAATTTAATTTTCATATTCTGCATTTCCTGGGATTTACAATTAAAATTGTGATGAGCCAGACATTCAAACTCTTACATGTGTGAGATTTTATTATTTTTTTAACTGAATAATACAAAAAAGATTTTGGTTTTATAAAAATATTTTTAAAACAAAAAAGTGCAAGAAAATGAGGTCTTTTGTACATAAAATGTGAAGTTTTTACTAAGTTTGACAATCACTTTCTTCTCTTTTTTTTACTTCTTTACCCACTCAACTGTTTGGCAAAGTTGACTGTTTATGTCAATGCCAGATACAGTTAATAGAAAATAATAGTTCTGACATTTTATATTCTCCAACATTGACCAAATAAAATTAAAAAATCCTATTCTCCAGAACAGACACTGTCATTAAAATTCTTGCAGATTTATTTACATAAAACTCAGCATGTGTGTAATCAAGAATGAGCCATTGTGTTCAAGAGTGAGTTCATTTTACTACTACTTTATTATGCAGAGTTCTTGGAGATCACTACAGATAAATATATCTATTTATTTTATATTAACAATGCTTTATTTTAATTTTGCTTTTAAGATGCCTCTTGAGCTTTACAGCATATTGCAAAGTTTGCATTCATTATTTCATCAATTTTCTAAAAGTGTAGGTTATAGTTCTGTCACTAGCCCAGAAAAAGCAGCACTCCAAACACACCTTAATGGTGCTGGGTCACCTGTACGTTCTTATGATCATGCTAGATGCAATAATTTTTCCTATCCTGAGCTGGGTAAGGATTTTTAAATAGTCTCTGAGCTGAGTCCTTGTACTCTAAAAGCAGCAAATGCAAAAATACTTGATTTTACTCAGTGGTTCAGCCAAAATCTCTCATTCCAGCCTCCCACAGGCAGCTTTCAATTTATGCTCAAACCTCAATCATTTTCATGTATAGAGGCCTCTTCTCAAAATTTTGTAGTACTTTAAATTGAGATTACATTGTGTGGTTAGAAAACAGCTTCTCTTTATGCTTTTATTGGAGCCAATAACATGCCTAATTTATAGGAGGACACATTTGAGGATTGAGAGCCTTCTATAACATCCACCACGTGGCAACAAAACCAGGCAGGTTTTGTCACTGTCACTGGGAAAGCTTCAGAAACGGTCTGCAAAAGCCAAAAGCCCAGGGCAGTGCAGCGCCAGAGAAGACGTGGGCTTAGAGGGCCTTGTAGTTTGGCTGCTCTTACAAAACAACATTTGTTACAGAAAACAGGCGTATTAATTTTCAGAGCCATAGGTCTGCCTAGTCTCCTCACTCGGCATTGAGGGTCAGGGTTCTATCAGCGGCTTTCTGTCGGCAGCGCAGTTTCCCCGGCATTTAATAGGGAAGGAGCGAAAGATGGATCCCACCCATCTGAGGACTGGGATGAGGAATACCTTGCTGCAAGGGGATACAGCTGGTCCTCTCCGATGCAAGACCCTGCTCATGGCGAGCCGGATTTGGCTGCATAATGGGAAATGGCGTCAGAATTAGTAACGTACATGTGCACGTAACGTTGTCTCCACTGTACTGTTTCTAGACTTTCCAATCCCATTTCAAGATCTGTTATGACAGGCATGCTTGCTGAATTAAAAAAAAATAAAAATCTCAGGCAATAAAGGTGTACACTAATTAGGCCATAATAAAGCAAGTTTTAATTTCAGCTACAGTTCTTAGTAATATTGACAGCAGACTGTGGCTGGTTTTAGCTATTTTTCTGGCTAAGAATTATCTTTGAATGGTTCCTAAACTTTGCCTAGAATTTACAATATAACAGGTTTGCAAGCAGTTTGCAAGGAAGACGAGGGACATCATACCTGTGCTAGGTTTCATTACTGAGTAGCCTTTTGCTCTGCAAGAAAGTTTTCCCCTCCATAACTCCTAGCAGGGAGATGACATTATATGATGGAGAAGTAGAGGAGCCAGGAGAGCAAAACAGTCACTAGCAAGTGCTTCATATTGACAAGCAGAATAAACTTTTTGTCTGTCACAACAGCTTAAAAGGAAGGTAGAGGGCAGCTGCTCCTCATACTCTCTGAGTTGTTTGGGAACTTTCATATGGCTCTTTAAAACAAAATCTGAATAACAGCAGCACTGTATGTTAGCGAAGATATGGTCTTCAGTATCTCTCTCTCAACATTCCATAAGCTTGCTCATATAGAGTCCCAAGGAGTTATACTGGCATGCAATTAAAATGACATACTAATTGGTATTAAAAAAAAAGACTGTGCCTGCAGAATATAACTCAGTTCTAATATATTTCACAATACATTTATTCAGTGAAAGAAAGCATTCCTCTAGCCAGCAAAGTAAATTTTCTGATCTCCGAATGGACACTTTATCCTCTTCTAGCCTGATCCTTGGTGGCATCATGAATTTCACAGACAGCTTGGTTAATCAGCAGAGTACTCCAGAAGAGAGCTTACTTGGCTAAAAGTAAAGTTACTATTTCTTTTTAAATATCCATGTCCAAAGCTCCCAAAACATCTCTTTGGATCTAACATTCCTCCATTATCATTATATTTACAGTATGCAAGAAACTAAGGCAGGGTTAATTAGTTCAGGTAATACCAGTTAGTTAGACAACAGCTTATGAGGACTGTATCAGGGTTTTCTTAACAAAGTTATATATGTTATTCTTTTTTCCATCTCAATGTCCCTGTGCCTTCACACTCAAGTTCCTCAAGTTTTTGATGAAATTTTTGATAGTGTTATGGCAGATTAAGAGAAATTTAAATTATATTCCAGGTGCCCGTGATCTGCAAAATAAAAAATGTTTTGAAATATGTTTACATTGAATGGCTGACTTTAACTTTTTTTTCTTTTTTTTGTTCCTGTGATTTACTGGTGAATACTGGCATTTATTCTGGTGTTCTGCTGTTACCTTGATATGAGCACTGACATGAAACAATTCTAAGAGGGACTTTTCAAATTAGGAGGAAAAAATGTTCCTATCTGAGAACATCATAAAAAAATGGTTACATATGCTCACCTAAAGTGAAGGCTTGTGTTTTCTGCCACTGAAAAGTTCAGTGCTTTTGTAATTGTCACAGAGGGAAAGAAAGAGATCTTGTCAATTGTTTATAGATCAGAAGTAATCTCAAATATATTGGAAGCCTTCTGTGACATCTGTGTACCTGCTTAAGGTATACAGATAGGCTTGTCTTCAAAAGTAAGAAAAGATGAGAAGCAAATGGAAGTTTGGGAATGACTTTTTAGTTAAACTAGGAAACTATTCTCAGTTAAAATCTGGACATCCATGGATGAAGTCATGCCAGCACCTCAAAGTCTTATGTTTCATCTTTTATTACTTTTCCTTTATTTCCTTCAGTTTGGATGGAAGTATCCAAGTTTTGAACTGAGAAAATTTATAATAATTTCCAAAACTTCATATCTAGCTTCATCTAATTACATATTAAACAATATTCTTGTCCCCTTGTTAACATTACTAGGTTTACTTCTACCAATACATCATAACAATGTACTAAAAAACATAAACTGTACATTGAAGTCTATGCATTACATAGACTCCAGCAGTATTTATTTTGCAGGGTTGTTTGTTTTTTTTTTTCTTCTCCTTTTCGGTGAGACTGGAATGAAGAATGAACAATTTAGTTTACAATCTAATTTTGCGGGAAATGAGAAGTGATGAAATGTCATGAAAAGAAAAAACTCCTGAAACAAAGCAGAACTATTTCACAATAAACATAAAATAACTCCTGCTCTGTAGTTCGTAAACAACACTAATGTCTATTGCCTATTATTCACTTATTTGCAAATAACTGACATTATGCCTGTGCTTAAAGTCAAGCATGTCACTATCGCAGCAGCGTGGGCACCTGTTGCTCCTTTGCCCATAATTCCTACGCTCTACTGCCTTGCCAAAGGGATCCTGATTCTTTTTGCTGGGCAGAAACATCAAGGGCCACCCAATTCACACTGAAAGTAAGGGTACAGCTGTCAAAAGAGAAGGGGCTAGAGCTGGCTCATGTCTCCTGCCCTGGGATCTTTTCCTGTAGCACAGCTAGTGCCTTTCCAGGCAGTGGGGTGGAAAGGGCAGCTGGGGTTCAAGTGTGCTCAAAGGATAATGCAAATATTGCCAGTGTGGGGAAAACTTTGCTGAAGCTGACACTTCTCCAGGCAGATTGCTCAGCCCTATCAAGAGTCAGCCTAAGAATATGGAACAAAACTCTATAATGAGATCTCTCTGCATTGTATCAAATATGACAGAAATCTGTAATATTTTTAATTGCAGTCACACCATTTTAAAAAATGGCAACAAGCAGCAATATCCAAGTCTTCATGAACAAAATTTTCAATGTGTGTATCATACCATTGCAATTGCAAATAACGTATACAACAAAATGGGAACACATGCTTTTTTATAATTTGAGGTAGTAGGTACATACTGCGTAATTTTGTTCCGGTTACATGGATTTCCAAAGTGTCAGAGTTAGCCTTGGAAATCGTAATCCTAGGCAATGGGAAAGGGAAGGGAACACTATGCTTTTGAAGCAGGGCTTGTTAGAAAACTTTTTGCCTTTGAAACTCCCCTGAATATATTTGTATTATCTCTCTTCATTTTCATCTTATTTGGTATCTAAAAATGTACATGTGGTTTATTCCACAGACAATTATTCCAAAGTTCTGTTCTTTTCAAATCAGTAGTAATACTTTTATTTACTTCATTAGAGTACTGATTTTACCCTCAAAGAGATAATCATTCTACATTTCCCAAACTCAATTTGTGGAAAGAATTTCTAAGGTTGTTTCTTTTTCTCCAATAATTATTTTAGCAATGGTTTCATAATAAGCATACTTTTAAAACTGCAAGAAAATATATAACTGCATTAGTCTTTAATACAGAACTCATTTTCTGTCTGCTGGAAGTTGTGGCACTGCCATATAAGATATCCAAAACTTTGCATAAGTCTGTACTATATTTTAAAACGTAAAAGATAGAGTGCTATGTATCAGATGAGTCGTAAGTATTTGTGTCTTTTGGCAGGTTTTATTTATTTTTTATTTATTGAGTAAACGCATCAAAAATCTTCTGTTAAAAATGTTACTAGTGGAAACCAGAACATTTGGCCATTCTTTGTGTGTCACAACTTGAGTTGTAGAGCCTTTTAGGAAGTATATGTAACTTAAGACTCACCTTTACTTTGTGATATTTATTTTGAGGAGTATAAATTTATAAGGTATTTTGTAATAAAGCAGATTCCTGTCAATAAGATTTTTGCTTAAAAATAGTAATAACAACCCCTTGTGTCTCAGTCAAATTGATTTTTCTGATGAGAACCTTGAAGAAAGTTTTTGGGTTTTTTTTTAATCTGGCAGGCAGTCACTACATGAGAATAAATCACTCAATGCTATGGTTTTAGTTTATTTTATGTCTCCTTTTCATGTCACTATGGTTTGTTCATTCTCCACCAAAGAACAATCAGTCGATCAAAATTTATTACCTAGTGTTGACCTATCTGGATCTAGTTAGAAACTGTGGTCTCCTATGTTGGCCATTTAGTGAAATTTTCTATGTAGTTGACCAGAAATACTGTTATGTTTGAGAATTTGCATCTACTTTAGTGTTCCCTTAAATTTAAGAACTTAAGAATAAGTTTTGGACTTCCTGTCTTGCTATTAAAGGAGAATGAGGGTCCTGTTTAATTTATTAAAGAAGATGGACTTTATTATTAGAGCAGTAGTATTTTATATAAAAGCCAAGGAAGGATGTTCATTTCTAACAGCAACTTTTCCCAGAATTTAAATTGGTGGTAACAGATAATGGACGGTTAAAATGTGGTGTTAGTCACCACTTAACATCATGAGCTATGGCTGAAGTAGGTGAGCACCTCTGAGAGCACTGTTAAATGATCATTTGAGTAGATGATGGAAGCAACACATACTCTGATTGGACTCTACAGATACCAAGATATGTCTAAGTTTTACATTTCATTTAAAATAATAAAACAATCCTACAAGTGGATGTGAAACAAAGATCTAAAACAATTATAAGATTTTAGCATGTGTAACTAATCAACTGTAAGTTTTGCAAATTTCTTAATGTATGGAAGGTTATTGATTACATGATTAGTTTAACTTTAGTATAGAATTCTTTAGCCTAATAACTGTGTGATTATGTTTAATGGCCTACTCTCATAGTCCTTAAGCTATATTTGCCTCAGTGCTAACATTTTAACTATGTGTGAACAGGTAATCACGAGGAAAGCAGGCCTCATGAAAATTAAAACCAAGAAGAGTTAAGAACAAGGACTGAGAGATTAAAGAGAACAGAGAAGATATCTTAACCTTGAGCATAGAGACAGACTGGCAGGAGTGCTCTAACAAGGGTGATAAGAAGGAACTGCTTGGCTTGACGACAGAAGGGGCAAACACCCAAGGAGAATGAATTATCCTCAGGAGACCCGTGACCATAAAAGGGAAAAAGGAGCAGGGGGCTGACTCCGCAAATGACCGCCCACGACCACCCGAGACCCCTGCACATGCGTAGTGTAGTTTTGCAATGCCAACATTATGTAAATGTAGTACATAAGCAAGGAGGTGGTGATTTCTTGGAAAATGTGTGAATATTCATGTCTTTAAGGTATATAAAGAATGAATTTTTGTTTCAGCGCATACATGTTAAGAGGAGATATCCCCCATGTGTCCAGCACTGCGATAAAGATGTCTGCTTAAGAACACTTTGATGTTATTGAGTTTAAATTTCTTTGACTTTTTTGAATCAGACGATTAAAAAATAATTCAGTTTGACTCCACGTTTTACAAATGAAAAGCAGGAAAATCTGAAAAATTTTTGACCTATACATCAGGGAACTGAATAATTCTTGTATTTTCCTTGACTCCTATTGACTAATTTAGGGTGACTTAAAATCTGCTCTGTTTTCAGACTAAGCTTAGTTTTGTCCTTCGAAATAACTAAGAACATGCAAGTAGCTCTTCACAAGGAGACAAAATAGACAAATTTTATTAATAGTATCTAATAGAAATTTTTAGCGTCTTTTAATTAGAGTTTCCTAGCTGAAAATGCTCTTAAACATTGTCACTAATAAACGTTCTGTTGATGAGTCTGATAATGGCTGTATCTGGCTCTCCCACCCATCAGATGGTACCAGGAATGCTTACCAGAAGATGCAGAATTTAGCTTTCTAGATAGTTTGTTCAACAGTTCAAATGTGATTAAGTGTATCAAAAACACCATGATTAGCTGTGTTCCTCCAGTCTCTTTAATTAAGCAACTAACATTAAGAATGGAGAATGAGATAGTACAAGGCGGCATGTCTTGCACTTATTTGCAACTATTATTGTCCAAATCAACAGTGTGAAAGTCATTATGCTTTGGCAAATCTGTTACTAGAATTTCCTGGCCAGCCTTTGCATTAAAGCCCAGTGAAATCAAGGGAAGAGTCCTTAAAGCTGCATGTTTTCCAAAAAGACCATTGAGATTTCCCATGAAGCATAGCTCAATTTTCTGATAGGCAGAGCTGTCATGTCATATTAACTCAACAGAAATATTCTTGAAATAGAATAATATTTACTAAAATGGTCCTAATTTTTATAAATAAATTATCTAGTCTGGTCTTAATCTAATGTGTGATTTAGTTAATACCTTGTTAGGTGACTGCCTGTAGCTTAGTGCAAAACCAAGTGTCTTACAAAAACTGCCTTTTATGCTCTCACAGTGCTGTTGTTCCTTTCTCAAAAAAGTGGAAAAAAAGGTTATCATGCATGTGAAGTGCTGGAAAATATTTCTGGAAGTAATTATGACTTTGGACATTCATAATGACCTTTAAATCAGATGATAGATACCTCAAGTCAAGACTGAGCTTTGTCCTCAAAAAATAGTTACAGTAAAAATTATCTATTGAAATTAAGAAAGAACAGGAAAAATAGAAGAACAATTCTTTTTATTCTAAAATAGTCCCTAAAATAACCAAAAGAACATTGATTACTATTCCAAAAAATTTGCTAGAAGTGGAATGCCTTGCCATTTTGCCTGCCATATGTTTCTACCTTTCTCCAGTTGGAACTCTGTGTTTCCAAGGCTTGCATATTTCTTTTATTATTAAGGAACTATAGTTCAATTAGAGTTTATCAGTATTTGGAATAAAGGAGCCTGGGAGAATCTCCCATTGAATAGTCTTGCACCTCTAACTTCTTTCTGTTCTTTGTATCCCTTTCTCACGCATATCCACACGTAGGGATCCTTCTTGTAACATAGCAACTGCTAAATCTGACAAAATCATTGTCATTACCTAAAAAAAAAACCTTAAAAAGAATTTGATCTTACAACAGATCTATATAAAGTACATCTGCATACAAATGAGAACTCTATGAAGCCTGATTTTATTAACATTATTCAAAAGAAAAATCTTTTTCCCTTTAGGTAGATAAACACACATATTGAAATGTGTATTACTGTACAATGCAATATTAAGTATAAAAGGAAAAACTAATGACTGTAACTCTTTGTAGGTATGTGGTAGTGAAGGTACACTTTCTCCTGCAATAAAAGCAAAACAAAGCTATTTACATCATGCAGTGGGTGCATTTTCCAATGTATATTCACATTTCCCTTAAGTGGCCTAATGTGATTATTTTGCATGCTAGCAGTGACCTCTGTTTTGGTGTCATAGTCAATACCTTTGCTGTCCATTTGTAAAAATGGAGGATTATTGGCCTCTCAGGAATGAGCAGCAAAGAGGTTTGAGCAATTCCTCCATCCCTTGCTCTGGTCAGAGGTTCTCACAGAGGAGCTTGGCTCACAGCAGGTCTCGAGTCCATGTCTTGCACCAGCATAGCAAAGTCCAGCCTGGCAGTCTGCGATCTGGTCGTTCCTGTAGTCTGTCCAATATCCAATACCTGCATAACCTGAACATCCAGAAAAATGTCACAATAAATAAACATGAACCCTCAATAAAAATGTGAACTGAGTTCCAAAAGGTTTATTTCATTTATTTTGTTAAGTTTTTGTCGCTCATTATATTTCTTTAATATCTCTTTAGTATGAGGCATCACAGAAAGTTTGATATGTGTTTACTCTAGACCAGCCCTCTGCCCACACTAGAGAGACCAAGCAAAGTCAGAAGTTTAACAATTTTGTGGTTCCTATCTTAACCAAATGAGGCTTTTGAACTTCATTCTTGAAGACTAGCTAAAGAACATCTAGGGAGAGGAAGAAAGTTGCTAAAAAGTAAGCAGGACACCCAAAAAATGTGTTTCTTATTTCTTAAAGCCAGCAGGACTGATCATTTTCACACAATGAAGCCTCAGTTCCAAGTACAGTGATATTTTTTTAAGCCAAGATTCAATGTTAGTGGGTGAAACACAGTAACAACAAAGCTCATTCTTGACCCAGCTGCAGTTGTGAATAACGTTACGGATAAAGGACTGACAGCCTATTTTCCAGCTTGTTATTTGTTGGTGAATATCCTAAAACACTCGTAAAGCTGTTGATTCTTTGGATTTTTTTCCAGTCTATTATAGGTATTTTTGCTAAAAGTATGACTCTCACTCTTTCTGTAGCGTACAAAATTTCTGGCCTCAGATACACCTCATGGCAGCAGGGTCCAAGGTAGCCATGCACTAAGAATATAACAACCCTTCCTAATTATTTCTAAAAGTGTTGCATTGCAACTGAATCCTAGCTTTTTCTTGCAATAAGATAGACAGCAAATACCTGTCATAGAGGCAGGTATTCACAGAGAGACTGGTCAAGCATTGGAACAGGCTGCTCAGGGAGGTGGTGGAGTCACCATCACTAGAAGTGTTCAAAAAATGTGTAGACATGGCACTTCAGGATATGGTTTAGTGGGCATGGAGGTGTTGGGTTGATGGTTTGACTTGATGATCTTAAAAGTCTTTTCCAACCTTAATGATCCTGTGATTCTGTGATACCAGGATCAGATTTGCAATCTGAATACAATGTATTATGTATAATATGTATTATGTATAATATGCATTATTTTATATATTTCTCCTGTGGTTGTCCTTATATATATCCCCTCTTAAGTAAATTGCATCAGTAACCCCCTAACTGATGTGAAAATTGTTATCTCTTTACAAAACTACTGTACTTTGTATGTATGAGTAGGTATGAGTTTGTGAAGAAAGTAATATATAGATAATATGGCAGACTAACTCCAAAATCCACTGGCACTAAATGATTTTATACCAGTGACAAGACGCTGGAGTGAAAGAATATATATTGCTCTGCTCTCCCCCAGTTGCTGTTTAATTCTAAGAAATAGTTAGTGAAGTTTCATAAACCAAAAGAAAAACAACTTTGAAAGAGAAAAAGAAAAAGTTTTTTGCTTTGGTTTTTTTTTATGTGTATTGTGGAATTGCTGAAACTTCTAACATGTCCTGAAATAACCATGAAAGAATGTGTCAGAGTTCTTCTGGCAATGGCTCAGAAATGTGAAACTATTGTCATCTTGACATTCGCCTCTGATAAACATGCTATGCACATTAAATCAAAATCGTTATAAAAGTGTGCCATGTGACAGGATAGCCTTTGCCAAGTGGGCTGACCTGCAATGAAAAAGTCAATTCTCTTCCCCCTTTTTTTAAACTGAAAAAAATATAGCAGCAATAATATGGGTAAAAGGCTCAATAAAATCTGTCAGAATTGATTTCTAGTGACACATAATGTCTGGCAATCTAAAGCTTTATTTTGCCAACTGTTTAATCTGTTCTACAAGTAAAAGTGTTCCATATGCATAACATCCCATTTCAGTGATGATCCTGTTTAAAGATTTGTTCCAGCAGCATTTATTTAATGACCTTTCTAAAGAATTTTCTCATTCTTCTGTGGGTTATATTTAAAATAGGGAATAATAAAAATAAAGTGCACAACGGGAGAAAAAAAAATCTCCATTCCCCATTACTTTTTTTCAAAAACATAATTACTTCTTAGGCAGCATTAATGAGGAAGCCTGGGAATATACACATTCCAATGTTAGAAGAAATAATAAATCAATGGTCATTATTTACATCCTTATAATGTTAAATCATACTTTTTTTTTCACCTAATACCTGTGAAGAAATCTCACACACACTGCAATATGCACAGCCGTGGCTCCCTTGTTCTATTGATTTAAATATCCTTTTGCTTCTCCCTCCTCAACAGGAAGTATGAGGTCATTGCTATAGCTCAAACACATGCCTTGATAGAGCACTATTCAAACCAGATATACACCATATTTATATCGTATTTTGAATTATTTATCTGTCATGGGAAATAACAGGAGAGGAAGGAGTTAGCTGGGTGCTTGAAATGAATGTGGCAAAAGCATTAACGTGCGGGTCCAGCTGTACAAAATCAGATGTCGAGCGCTGGTACAAAGGGTCACTCAGCAATGGCGGTAGAGATCTTGGTAATACCAGGAGAGCAAAAAGGCTCATAAATCCAGAGAAAGGATATCACATGCTATAAACTAGGTACAGGTGAAACAGAGTACTAATTTCCAGTGGGTCAGGGAGGACGGCTGCCTGAAACATATGTTTACAACTGACATGTGCACGCAACCCTGCCATTCACAAACTTCCATATATAGTACTGAGGAAAAGGTTAATCAAGAGTGCTGTACGGCTTTAGGAAATGCATAGGGTGGCTGACTGATTTGATTCATATGTCCTGGTGACAAAATTCTTTCCTGGAGATCCATAATGTCTGGGTTCTTAATTATCTGGTCTTTTTTGTGTGTGTGTATTAAAAAAATGGCCAATAAAATGTCAGCCAAGAAACACACTGTTCATTCCTTTCAGGTTTATTTTAAACCTATTGCACTTAGGCTCCAGCTAAATCAATTTTTCATGAATATCTACCCTCATAGGTTACACCTCAAGCCAGTTCAGATCTCCAGAGAATTAAAAAAAAAAAAGAGATTTATCAAGTAACAAGTAACACCTCAGGAAAAAGAAACAGGATTTTTAATTGCTTTGTGCGCTCCATAATTGAAGGCAGGCACCTTCTCGAGGCACTCACTGCCAGGAGGAGTGTGACTCCACTTGGCCCTGCCTAATTAATCCTGTGATACAAACCTTCTGGCTTCAATTTTCACATTTCTGTCTCTTTTTAGAGGTGATAATAAAACTAAAAATTTATGTTGGTTACTGTATGACTATAACGGTGCCAGCAGAACACAAATAAAACCATATGGATGCAAGAGACCTTGTCTTCCCATCCCTGGCTTCTCTGTTTCATGAGGTGTACAGGGACACACTTTGTGCTAACAAGAAAAGGTAGAGGAAGATTCAGTAGCAGGAAGGAAGTGCAGGTCAACTGTTTCTTGCGGTAGTTTGCTCTGCTCAGATGACTCACTGAAGCATATGTCTTATTTGTTTATTGACAAGATCTCAAAATAGAAGTACACACTCTGGAAGCTCAACTGAGCTGGCTACAAATCACAAAACTGCACAACAGCTCTTAATGAAAGACAAATTGTGCAGCTTAGCCTGTAAAAAGCAGTCAAGGCTGTTTGTGCAGATGCCTTCAATGTTAATAGCTTACATACTGTGACCTGTGCACACTCCCTACCAGTGTCAAATGAAAGTAATAGACCATCTTTATTTTCCATGGAATGTAAGGATCCCTTTATTATTATTATCATTATTATTACTAGCATTATGAGGCAAGGATTTGATTCTTGGGCACTAAGTGACTGTATGTACACACACAGAGACACATATATGGCAGTCATAAAATACAGCAGGACAAATTCTACTTTCAGCAAAATTGTGCCCATTCGTATTGGGTAATGTAAGAAGTGGACCTAAACGTTACTATATTAAGGTGGGAGAATTTTATCTTGTCAAGTGAACTAGAGGAATATTCTTCCAATAGAGTTGCCGCTCTTATTTGGAAGTTACTGATAATGATTACCTTGTTGGCCATGCTCGGTACATCCTACTCTCAGGACCCCACAATACAGTTCTGTACATTCAAATTCCTTTATGCAGTTGAGCACAGAAGGATTGTACCATAGATTTGATCATTTTCATCAAGATATGCACTAGAAGAAGAGGAGAAAAAAGAAAAATTACCTTTATTTTGCTGCTATGGTTTTTTTTGCCCCTGCACCATAGCACAGTGGTAAGAAGAGAAGTGTGCACACTGGCACCTTGCTCAGGACAGGACTCTTTTACCTCGTCCTTCACCCCATCCTTGCTGCGACTCTGATTGTGGCATATTATTTTGTTTTATTAGGTAAGTTAATGCCAATGTAGGCCTTTTCCTTAAAGGAGAGATATTGGTAACACATGTTTGTAAGATGTCACATAGAATCATAGAATCTTTGGGTTGGAAGGTACCTTTAAAGGTCATCTAGTCCAGCCCCCCTGCAATAAGCAGGGACACCTTCAACTAGATCCGGTTGCTCAGAGCCCCGTCCAACCTGACCTTGAATGTTTCCAGGGATGGGGCATCTACCACCTCTCTGGACAACCTGTGCCAGTGTTTCACCACCCTCACTGGGAAAATTTTCTTCCTTATTATCCAGTCAAAATCTGCCCTCTTCTAGTTTAAAACCATTACCCCTTGTACTGTTGCTACAGGCGCTGCTAAAATGTTTGTCCCCATCATTCTTATAAGTCCCCTGTAAGTACAGGCAGGCTGCAATAAGGTCGCCCTGGAGCCTTCTCTTCTCCAGGCTGTACAATCCCAGCTCTCTCAGCCTGTCCTCAGAGGAGAGGTGTTCCATCCCTCTGATCATCCTTGTGGACTTCCTCTGGACCCACTCCAACAGGTCCATGTCTTTCCTGTGCTGAGGGCTCCAGAACTAGATGCAGGACTCCAGGTGGGGTCTCAGCAGAGTGGAGTAGAGGGGCAGGATCACCTCCCTCAACCTGCTGGCCACGCTGCTTTGGATGCAGCCCAGGATATGGTTGGCGTTCTGGGCTACGAGTGCACATTGCCGGCTCATGTTCAGCTTTTCATTCACCAGGACCCCCAAGTCCTTCTCAGCAGGGCTGCTCTCAATCCCTTCAACCCCCAGCCTGTATTGATAGCAGGGGTTGCCCTGATCCAGGTGTTGGACCCTGCACTTGGCCTTGCTGATGAGGTTTACAGAGGCCCATTCCTCAAGCTTGTCCAGGTCTCTCTGGAAGGCATCCCATCCCTCAGGCGTCAGCCACACCACACAGCTTGATGTTGTCTGCAAATGACATATCTCTCAAAAAACATGTCTCTAGGGATACAATTTTAAAATAAATAATAATTTTTAGGGTAAAAAAACGCGTCAGCTTTGTAATGGTGTGCAAGCTGCCTGCTACACAAGAGTTGGGAAGCTCAGTGGGATTGGAAAATTAGGATAATTTTGCTGCCAAACTCTAACAAATTGCTACTGAGCATCTACAAACTAGATTTTTTCTGGCTTCACAACTTGAATTTATTGGGGCAAAATTTCTCTGTGGATGACAAAAACCATAGCACTTTGCAATTCCTCAAAAATTTTAAGTGCCTTTTCCAAGACAAGGTGATATTAGATTTTTTCATCTGAATGCTTTTAAGATTTTGCTCTTGACTCTGTAAACCCAGTTTTTGGAAATCGCATTATTACAGCTAAAATTTTCCCCCATACGCAGAACATTGAGTACAGAAACCTCAATCCAAACACCTGTAAGCAAATATAAGAAGAAACTTACAGTGCCAAGCTAAAGCACATGTGACATGGCTGAGCGTCTACTATGAGGCTATACAAGAAAGACTAGGTGGGAGAGGTATCAGAAGCAAAAAGAGAGAAGATTACCTGACAGTCAGTGGTTATGACTGGGCAGGTCTTCCTAGGGAACAGATGTTGAACTGTTCCACTGGTATGTTATGGAGTAGACATAAGGTTTGTTTTGCCAAAAGTTTAAGGAGTGGAGATGAAGAGATGGGTAGACTGTGATTTCCATGAGGCGGGGGGAGGAATCAGTAAGAATATGTAAAAAAGGTGTGAATAAAATGGAAAAAGTGCTTATGACATTAGTACAGGATGTTCTAGAGAAATGGCTGATATATACTGATTATTTTACATATCTCCTACTTTAAGAGACTACAGATGATTTAAGCTCTTTTTTAATAACAACTCTGAAGCCAATATACAGCGTTTATAAAATTTTCATTGAGTTTTGTAGATAGAATCACAGAATAATCAAATCATAGAAGAGTTTGGGTTAGAAGAGACCTTTAAAGGTCATCTTATCCAACCCCCTGCTAAAGGACAGTGACATCTTTAACTAGGTCAGGTTGCTCAGAGCCTCATCCAACCTAACCTTGAATATTTCCAAGCATGAGGCAGCTACCACCTCCCTGGGCAACTTGTGCCAGTGTTTAACCACCCTCATTGTGAAAAATTTCTTCCTTATATCTAGTCTAAATCTGCTCCCTTTTAGTTTAAAACCATTACCCTTTATTACATAACTGGTTGATGATCTGTATGTAGCAGACAGACCAGGTCACATGCCTTGAACTTCCTTTTCCTTTTTAAATAAAGTATCAGAAGTGTTTCTTTTTAATTGACAGTAATTCTAGACAAAAATCTATGTGCCACCTGACTGCCAGGTTAGTCCCTGTGAATGAGGCTTCCCTGCAGTGCTCCTTCCTCGGCATCCTGCTGAAGGAGATATGTTGAGCTTCTTAAGACACAGAAAACACCTAGGTTATCTCATGGTGAAAACTATCTCCCTTTTCATTCCTGTCTTCTTATCCCCATCCCCAGGCCTCAGGACCTCCTTCAGCTCTGGCATTTATTGCTAGATACAGAGCTGTCATCATAGTTTCTACAGGATCTTCAGTTTTGGATTCAGACTATCTAAATAGCTCCAAAAAAAATGCCATTTTTGTTTCTTATTTGCAGCAGCATGTGCAGGAAGTAGGGGACAGTTGACCCTTTGTTCAGTTCTTGAGATGGGGGACTAGGCCAATACACAATCTTCTGAATGAAGACTGGTGCTCAGTCTCCAAGGCTGCCTTCCACAGCCTTCTCAAGAATAATGCACATTCTTCATAGGCAGTGTCCCACAAATAATTGCGCAGAGAAGGGGGTTAAGTCTGGTTTTCTTGTTCATTGTAATGTCTGGTCTCCAACAGTTTGTCTAAATTGCTCTTTTGATGGAAAACTTGGGGATTTTTTTGAAGCCAAAAATTGTGTCATTCGTCCTCCATCTCCCATGAGGAGTGGTACTATTTCTAACTAAAATATGTCTGTTTTCAATTTTTTTTTTTAGAAGTTGACACATTTTCAGTGGAAAAAAAATATTTTTCCAACCATTTTCATTTCCAGGCTCTCTAGTTATATAGGCATGTGGGATTTTATATGGCCCTGGTCAATAGCAGTTTTGTTACCACAAGTCCATGGGATGAATTTTCAGTCTTCAAAAAGCATATCAGCTAAGACCTCTCTTAGCTCTCAGTAAATCCTGCTGTGTGTAGACCCCGAAGCATCACACTAGGGGTTAAACAGAAGAAAGCGGTGGCTCCCCAGGCACGGCAGGGAAGCCCAGCAGCCCAGAAGCTGCAGCAAAATGGTCCAATTAATCTAGGGTAGAAGGGAATCATATCATCTTGAAAAGAAGGCCTATTGGCTGAAGACTAACAATGTCTTCAGTAACGGTGATGTGAATGTCTGAGAGGAAGAGGCAAAAGAATGACAAAGTATATTCAGTGTTTTTGAATCCATCCTGTTTGCAGTTGGATTATATGATATAGCTGAACATTCCTACTACCACTCTTTGAATGACTGGACTCTGTGTAACATCATATTTCAAGTTACTTTCTATTTACTCTTCTGTTTAATATTTAAAAAAAAAATCTTTCCTTTTATGCCATTTAATAAGATATCTAATTGGGGGGGGGGTTGGTGTTCTAAAGTCAAAATAAGAACTATAAAACAGTGCCTAGCTTACAATTAACTTTTCCATGTGGGTATTTAAAATTTTTTTGAACATAGTTTTTCTTTTCTATGAATCTAATTTGAATACCTTAACTGTTTTAGAGGCTATGGTATATATACACTTAAATGTCTGTTAAAAGTGTCATTGTTTCAGTAAAGAGTTAAGGAAGCTATATTATGTCATATTAATAAAATCAAATGTGGATAACATTCTGAAGAAAAACTGCACTCATATAAACGTAAAGTTCAGGATACATATAGTAGTAACTTAGAGCAAAATGTATTACAGAAATAATGTAAATAGACCAGGATAAAATGTAATGAATCTGGGAAATCAGAACAGAGGTTGAACTTCAATGTAATTTCATTACATTAAAATATGAAATCATACTGATTATCTCAGCCCTGTTAATGTTGCTATGCAGTGACACATGTAGTAAATATGATTATATTGAAACCATTTACGGTTTTTGTTCTCCTTACAGGATTAAAAAAAAAAGGAAGACCTATTCCCTTTGCTCTTCACTGCCCCCAAATAAAATGCCTTCAAAGTTTATGCCGTTCTGGGCAGGTTGAACCTATGTAGATTATACAGTGTTGCAGGGATCAGATGTTTTAAAACAGATGTTTTAGAAATTATAGTTCCAAATTGTGACCCAGTTTGCATGTCTATGCAAGATAGGAGGGAGAATAAAGGAATAAAACATTCCTTTATTACTAATACCCAGGGGAGCTGTAAGGGGCGAATAAAAAGAATAACCGCAATAGGGAATCTTGCTCTGTATGACCTAGTTGCACTAGCATGTAAGAGCTCAGGCACTGAAAAGGAAAACCAGGAGAATCATTGTATCTTTGAGCCACAATTTGCCTCTCCGTTTACTTTAAGGCAATGCAAAAATATGCTTGGCTTTGTTCAGGGCCCAAGAGAAGTCAAAACCCTGCAGCAATTATTTCTGTGAAAAGTGTTTGATTTCTATGAGTAGTATTGGTATTTCTTTGAAAGACTAAGTTAATATCAGTGTGTTATCCTTCATAATTAAGTACGATGCTTTTGGTGGTGTCATGTCTGCAATAATTAGGCCCAATACGTAAACTTCATTCTTTTCCATGCAGTAGTCAGAAGGGATTGGATCCATTTCCTGCCATGTCTTTCTCTTTTATTGCAAACAGTTCCAGTTTCAGCAGAGGCTTAGCTTTGCAGATGAACAAATTACTTCCATCGCATTAAAATGCAGCTACTTCAAGCTAAAATGCAGACTTGTGAGCACACGATATATCAGATTATGTATAGAGCAAGCTATAGAAGCAATTATAAAAAAAAATTACTAGTTGTTTTTGGCTCCATAAAAGAGGAAAAGTACTCTTGATATGCATAATAGAAATCTCTTTCTTAAGCAGACCACTTAGCTAAAATTTGGTGCCTAAGAGTTGAGGTACATGCAGTAGAAAATGTTGATAAAGGGATCTTACAAAAAAAAAAGTATTTTTTTTTTTTATAACCATAACAGGAATCAGACCTAGATAATTTAGATGATGATACTTAATGCTTAATCTTTTTCTTTTACTTTTTCCTATGTCCATGTTCTCTGTGTTCTGCCAACAACCTTTGCCTTCTCTCAGGGAGAAGGGACATCAATCTGTATCTGTTGTGCTCTTCTCTACATCACTTAAATATGCAGAGCTTTAATCATGCAATACCCAATGAAAACTGTCTCTCACTACTATTCAATTTCTTAAGTGATGCTAGGAGCATTTACTGGCATTTTTTGGATTGTGAAATGTCTCTCTGCTTTCCTGGAAGCTTCCTTTGTTTCATCTGTCTGGCTCCTCTAAGGAGCATAGTAGTCTCTTACAAGTTTCTGGAAGTTACTAGTGGTGAAACACACCAGTTTCCACTGTATTTAACTCACCGTCTAACAATATACAGAATGTTTAGACAGCCATCCTGAGATTAACTTGCAAAAGCACAAGTTCTTAGTAATTTTACATCATCCTCCACCCACTGTATTCGTTTCACACAATCATGAATGTCATCATGTCTCAGCACTAATGCTTTTCAATTGGATTCTGTCATGGTTTAACCCCAGCCGGCAACTAAGCCCCACGCAGCCGCTCGCTCACTCCCCCCCGGTGGGATGGGGGAGAGGATCAGAAGAGTAAAAGTGAAAAAAACTTGTGGCTTGATATAAAGACAGTTTAATAGGTAAAGCAAAAGCTGCACACACAAGCAAAGCAAAACAAGGAATTCATTCACCACTCCCCAAGGGCAGGCAGGTGTTCAGCCATCTTCAGGGAAGCAGGGCTCCATGATGCATAATGGTTACTTGGGAAGACAAACACCATCACTCCAAACATCACCCCCTTCCTTCTTCTTTGACCAGTTTTACATGCTGAGCATGATGTCATATGGTATGGAATGTCCCTTTGGGCAGTTGGGGTCAGCTGTCCCAGCTGTGTCCCCTCCCAGCTTCCTGTGCACCCCCAACCTACTCGCTGGTGGGGTGGGGTGAGGAGCAGAAAAGGCCTTGGCTCTGTGTAAGCACTGCTCAGCAATAACAAAACCTTCTCTATATTATCAACACTGTTTTCAACACAAATCCAAAACACAGCCCCATACTGGCTACTATGAGGAAATTTAACTCTATCCATCCCAGCCAAACCCAGCACAGATTCCCACTAACAAAAACTTTTAAATCTTCACTGGATTCAGTGGGATTTTACATGCATCAGTGTTTGTGGAAATAGTGCCCTACATTGTATCCCATCTGACGTTCAAACAGACTTTCTCATATGATGTTCTTGTATCATGATTATTGCAATGGTTGCTCCAGTCCTGTTGCAGCTTCTAAATTAACTGTAAGGAATATGTAATAAATAATAGTGTAATGACTCTCATAAAATCACAGCATTCCTCAGGCAAAACACTAAGTCAATCAAAGCAGAAAGTATCTGACCTGCATCCAAACTTTAGCTATGTTTCTGAATTTCTGGTCAGAAGACATAATATATTAATGCCCTGCAACTTTCACTGTGCTCACTTTAAAATTTATATTAAGTAGATTGCTACATTATGATAATGTACTAAATTACCTAAAGCAAAGTAATACAATGATTAACCGACCATAAACATTGGTTTATGGTCAGTTTATAAAGTATTACAAAGATTAACATTATGCATTTTCATAACAGAAGAAAATTGCAGGATGAAATATCTGTGGATTGACTTGGTGCTATTAAGAATAATAAAATAGTGGTATAACTCACAACAGTCTCAAGTTACAGCTTGCATGTAAACTTTGTTTTAAATCATCTTTGCAAATGGCAGAGATATTCATCGTTTTAAAAAATGCCTAAAGCTTTCCAAGCATAGAATAATGGTTTCCAGTATATGTTTTCTAATATATAATGTATTACCTTTTTTTTCCCCCTCTTTGTTATTCGACACATCATGTCAGATTCTGACCTGTCATAGCTGCTTTGATATCAGAAGCATTTTACCACCTTATCCAAGACAAATTTAGGTCTTTTCTTTATCAGATTATAATATTTGTCTTAAAAAGTTAGACACAATCAAAGTTCGATTCTTTATGAGTTCAATTAATTTAATCATGCAAGAGTAAAAATGCTGTTCACCTGATGTTCCAAGGTTTTATCTGGTCTATCTGCGAGTTAAACCCTATGCAAACTAAATTCTTTTAGGGGAGAGAGATTAAAGGTGGGGGAAAGTGAGGGAACATGTGGTGGGGAATCAGGCAGGGGACAGGGCAACAGGAAAGGCTCTTATACAACCTTTGAGAAAGCAGGACCATTGTGAGCCCATCTCAAACATGTATATATTAATACACATTGCTTAGGGAACAGTAATGTCTGTATGCAGTCACAGATTTATAATGTCATAAGAATTACCCAGGTGTGGTGGAACACCTAAAACAGCTGCAGTAGCTTGGTAGAGACTCTTTAGGAAAGACAGGGAAGATGAGGAGCAGCAGCAGTGCTTTTCATACCAAAATGGCTGTAGTGCATGCATGCAGCTCCTCCATTGATGGGTGAGGCACATGGAAGACTTAGGGGTCAGGATGAGGAGGGAGGCCAGAAAGAGGAATATCGTGGCAAATGTGTGCTACAGAACTCCCAGTGAAATAGAGGAAGTAGATGATGTCTTCTTTAAGCAGCTGGAAGGAATGCTTCTATCACAGGCTCTTGAAGTGAACAAAATTTGGGTTGTTCAAGAAATTGGCAGGAAGCATCCTACATGGGAGATTGATTTGAAGGGCAAAGCAGTCCAGGAGAGTGGATCAGCCTTTGAAGGCAACCTTTTCAATTCGCAAGAAAAATTCATCCTTGTCTTGCAAAAAACCCTCAGGCATCCATAACAGGTGGGGCAGTATGGCTGAACAGGAAACTCTTGGCTGAACTGAAATGCAAAAAAAAAGAAGTGTATAGGATGAGGAAAAGGGACAAGCTACCAAGGAAGAGAACAGAGGCACCAGGATTGAATTAAGAGGGACAAAGCTTGCCTGGAGGTAACTGGTGAAGGGCATGTGGAGGGCAGTTGAAAGGACTTCTGTAAATATGTCAAAACCAAAAGGAAGACCATGGAAAATATGCAACTACTACCAAGAGACAATTGACCTAAAAACTAAGGTTATGAAAAAGACTGAGGAACTCAGTGCTTTCTTGGCTTGGTTTTTGGTGGCAAGGTCTGCTCTCAGACTCCACACAGCTACATGCCTTTAGCAAAGCTAGCAACAAAGTACTATCCAAAGCAGAGAAAGCACAAGTTAGGGCCTACTTAAATGGGCAGAGATATGCGAGACTCTAAGATCAGAAAGGAAAAGGTCCCTGATTACTGGAAAAATGTTATACCCATGATTTAAAGAAAGTAAGAATGATGATCTGGGGAAATACATGTTGATGAGCCATATTTCAATCCCAAGGAAAACCATGGGGTTTTAATTTTTAATTTTAAATTTTTAATTTTAAATTTAAATTTTAATTCCATTCATCTTGGAATCTATGAAGGAGAATAAGATGATTTGGAGAACTCAGCACAGATTTACCACAGAATTAGTCAACATGAACCTCCTTGAAACTCCACAAAGACAAACGTTAAACCCTGCATCTGAGATACAACAATACAGTCTGGGAGCCAGCTGGCTAGAAAGACCAGTTTGCAGAAGCAGACCCGGAGGTTCTGGTAGACAATGCATTGAACATGAGTCAGCTGAGCTCCTTGCAGTGAGGAAGGCTCACCCCAGACTGGGCTGCACTAACCAGAACATGGTCAGCAGCTCAAGGGAAGTCATTATCCCCCACTGCTCAGCCCTTGTGAAGTCATGTCCGTAGACTAGTTTTTCCTAATGGAAAAGAGATGATACTCACAAACTGGAGAGAGTCCAGAGGAGGGAAACCATGATTTAGAGGGGGCTGGAATACTTGACATGCAAGGAAAAGCCGAGGAAACTGGGTTTGATCAACCTGAAGGTTGAAGGGGTATCTGTTTGCAGCATTCTCTTGCCTCAAGGGGAATTATAGAAAATGCAGAGACAGATATTTCACATAGGTGCACAGCGAAAGGAAAGAAGCCACAGTCACAATTTGCAGAAGGAAAATTGTAAGCGGATTTAAGGAAAAAAAAAAATGCACAATGAGAATGATCAAGTCCTGGAACAGGTTGTCCGAAAACTGTGGGAAACTGTCCTTGGAGATTTTTCAAAACTTGGTTGGACAAGTCCCTGGGCGACATGATCCAGGTTGAGATTAACCCTGATCCAAGCAGAAGGCTGGAGCAGATGGCCTCCAAAAGCTCCCTATAACCTACATTTTATATGATCCTATGATTCTCCTCCTGTGTTCCTTCAGCCTTAAAAAATGCAGTTAGCTAACACTGCATTAAGATTCCAATATTCTAAAGGTTAAAATCAGAAGTAATAGTCATACTGCTTCCATATAATAAACCTTAACTTTTAGAGAACCTTTTGAATCTTAGAAAATTTACATTAAAGTCTCCTTTCTTCCTTTTCAGTTCTAACTTCAGGTTTCTGAGATGCTCAAGTGAACCAGCTCAATTTTTCAGGCTTTTCTGTGCAATTACGAGGTCTAGAAATATACTTCATTTTTAAATAAAAGTTAAGTACTACAGGATCAGGGATTTCCAGAAAATAATCAGTTATAACAATGCACATGATAAATTTGCAAGAACCAGTAAATGAACTTTCTTCTATTTTTTCTAGTTTTTATTTTCACTCTTCTTTGTCTTTCTTGTAAAACTTAGAGACACATTGTGTGATACTTAATTGTTATCATTATCTTTCCTGCTGTATCTTATGGTTTTTAATGAACTTTGTAATATATATATTTGATAATTTACATAGAAGTTCCACTTATTCGTTATCAGTAAGTATGTTAAACTCTATATACACATCAGACACATTAATAATATGTCTTGGTTTAGGTTGGAATGCACTTTCCTGAAGTTCTTGCTTTTATTTGTGAAAAAGAAAGAGACACTATGGTCCATTATAAAACCAAGGAATTAAGACAATAACATTGTTTACATCTATATTGTGAATATAGGGTTTTCCTCTGGCATTGATTTTATGAAGGTATTATCAACATGAAAGAAAGGCTTAATACATAGATATATGAAAAGATGGGAATAAGGAAACATCAGACAGCACAATAGAAGCAATGACACTATGGTCCTGAAAAAAATAGGCAAGAGTATAGAAGTTTTTGGCTTTTGGGGTTGGCTTACAGCTGAAATAAATTCACAGTACTTTTGGGGTTGGCTTACAGCTGAAATAAACTCATAGTAAGGATCAAAAATATTTTCTTTCCACTTGTTCCACTTGGTTCTTCCTATGCACAGGGAAACAGGATTATATATAGATTAAACAAGGTTGCATCACATTTATCTAACTCCTACCAAAAGAGGCAAAATTCCAAGCCATAAATTTTATGTAACCATTTGTCAATATTACAGACATTTTTAAACCCAGTAGTAGAAAGTTGTAAAGTAGTCACAATTTTAGATATACATAACTTGTTGTGTAACAACCCCTATATATTTGTGGTATTTGAAGTTATGAAAGTACCTACTGATCATTTCTTAACCTGTAACTGTAGCCTGAGGGTAACATTTGCCCATTCGGTTGAACTTTTTTCCTGACTGTTGTCTGTTTGATTTTGATCCCAGTAAGAAAATAACTGCCTGATTTCAAAATTTAAGGAAATAAACTGTAGGGTTCCCAAAAGGTGCCAGGTGGAGTATGCACACATCTCTGAGCATTGCAGTGTGCAGTGTCAAATGGTCTGATTCAGAAAAAAATGTGGCCCCCAGAAGTGTGCAGTGCGGTTGTTATTTCAGGTAGAGTTAACCTTGCTTAAGTTTGCCATCTAAATTACCTTATGTGCTGGGCAAGCTCTGACTGTAACCCAACAGAGGGGTAGTATGCAGACAGTGGTTCATCTCATTCTAAGTGAGGTGCCTAATATCACTCTTAAAGATTACTCTTTTTGGGTGGCTCATTCACTAGGGCTGTCAATGTTATGAACAGGCCAGGCAACTGACTTGGACTGAAGCAAACCTGTCAAAAACCAGGTTAACCTTAATCCAGATCAGTTCCCTGATGCAACCCACAGTTACATCCAGCAACATGAGAGAGAGGACGCCAAAATTCTGCAAACAAGAAGCCAGAGTGTGGAATAAGACAGGACTGCCTCTCTTAATGATATAAGCTTGGGTGGCTTCAATACTTCATAAAATTTTTTCCTAAAATAATTTATGCAAATCTCCCTCTGAAAGTAGTAATCTTCCTCCATGACTATCTATACAAATTTCTACACGGTTAGCTTATACAGATGCCTAAGGGTTACAGTGTTAAAATTAGGTAGCAAGAATCGAAAGACCCTTTAAATACTGGAAAATTTCTCATTGACTGAAACGCTGAGAGAGAGAACTGATTTTTTTGTTTGCCCCATGTAAATTATAAACATGATAACTCAGAGACATCTTGAAGCTGCTGCATTTATTACTACAGTTGATTCCTAAACATCCAAATATTATCCTATATTTATATGCATATTTGAAAATACCATATGTGTTATTTATTCATTAGGAAATAACATACGAACAGCATCACCTGGTGACAACTGTAAAAAAAAAAAATTCCAACATGCAGCCTTCTCCTGTCAGAGTGGTTTTGGCTGGCAGCATCCTTCACGCTTTGCACTTATACTAGAACTTTCATAAAGAAATGGAAGATGAGCTCGGCTACTGGGGTATTTCAAATATTCTTACTCAAACTTCTCTGTCCAGCAATGGTTTGCCCAAGAGACACTTGGAAATGCTTATTCATCAATGCAAGTAACAGTGTTCTCCAGCTATTCTCAGGTGCTCACTACCTTCCAGACCATCCCCACCAAACACTCTACCTTGATAGGTAATCATTAAAATAACTGTCAGGAATGTTTAGGATGCCCTTAGTTTGTCCTGGATGACTAAATTGAAGGGTAAATTTGTCCCTAAAAGACTTACAGCAAAAGCTGCACACAGTGCAAGCACAGAAACAGGACAGCAGTAAGTAAAAAGCAGAATCCACAGACAGTATAAGGTAAGATGGCCAGTTTTAAGGTGCAAGAACAATAAAATGGATGACAGACAGCTGGCATCAGCACAGCAGCCATACTTGGGCATAAGCACAAAAAGTGGCAAGAAGTAGAATTACTAAAAATGGGGATTTAGAAACCGGTGTCCTGGTTTAAAGTTGGCACAAGAGAAAATGAGAAGGAATATTGTAAAGAAGGCTCTGTCTGAGAGAGAGAATAAAAAGAGTGTCAAGGAGATACTTCCATCCATAAGTGCTTCTGTCCTAATACAAGAAAGTAGACCCTGCCATTAGTCAGTGCAGAGTATGAGCAGGTTTGGGGGCCGGGGGAGTTATTGGTTTTCAGGTTAAAAGTTATAAAGCCTTATTACTATGCTGACTATTTTCCCATCAATTTAGACTACATTTCTTTGTTCTCATCTCGGAAAAATTTACCCCGCCTCCGACTGCCTCATCTATAGGCATGAGTGGGTGTCTGAAGGGCTGCACTCATCATATTTCATTTCAGTTGAGTGGGATAGATTCCCACAGCACAAAAAAAGTTAGGCACAGATATCTCACTGGCACCGCAAAAATAAATCCAGGAATAGCAGAGTTTTCAGGCTCTGGAAGTGATGCAAACTGAAATTATTCTAACAGTTGATAAGATGTATATCTGAGGCCCCTGAGTACAGTGGAGTTACTGTGAAGTTTTAAATTTCAGCCTCCTGGATATTTCATAAGAAGGCTAAAATCTTTCCCATGCATTATCTAAAAGGTTTAACTATCACCAGAAAGGATTTTATTGAAAAATAGATGTCATCACAAGTTTTTGAGGACTATTGCCTGTTTAAATTATTCTTTAAAAGGAAAAAGATTGAACCAAGATTTTTACCAGAGTAAAAGAATGGTATTTGTTTTTTCCAAGTTCTACCTACAAAGCATGGTAATGCTTTGCCTCTCATTATGCTGCCATGAAAGCAGACTAGTGCTCTCTGCAGACCTCTAGTTTTAAAAGAAGTTCATCATTTAATAGTTTAAATTAGTTTAGAAAATAGCCTTTTGTAGTTACAGAATACACCATTAAACATTGGGGAGCCTTGATAAAGTTGAAAAAAAAGTTATAAGTTTTCTTTCTGGCTTAAACTTCAAAGTTGTCATGCCACTGGCTCTGAAAAATGTCTGGCAACAGGCCGACACATGCGTAGAGGTTCATTCTCTAGGAGACCCCAGAGAAGCTTATTAGTTAGCCCCAAGAAGACTTATTATTTTTAACTACTGGAAGTATATGCTTTGGTGACAGGTTATTACTTCTGCAAGCACTGCTGTACTGAATTCTGAATTGCCACCGTACAGAACTTTGCCACAACGAAAGGGGGACCATAACTGGTAAATGCTTTGCTCAGTGCCATTTTATGCTGACTTGTTAAGGTTTGAGTTTCACATTTTTTCTCAGTGATTAGGAAAAAAAATCTTCTCTAGCTAATATTTATTTTGCAAAAAGTATTTAAAAACAGATATGTTACAGCCACTTTTTTGGCATCATGAAGAACAGCTACAAAGATGACAGAGCCAAACTCTTCAGTCAGATGAACGAACAAGGAGAAATGGCCACTGAGTGCTGCTTCAGAGGTTAGGCTCTGCAGAAAATTTTAAACTAACGGCCCCTGAAAGGGACAGTTGTACTGGATGTTCTAGATATATATATCTGAATACGCAGACTGTATCTTACTTATCTCAAATAAGGGGAGGCAGGGCATATAGCAAGACATGTTGGCAAAAGTCAGCTGAGTCTTAGGAAGCTGGTATAAGGCTGGCACAAAACAATGCACTAACACTGTTCCTTCTCTGTGCAATCAATGCAAAGGAGAAGTACCAACACACAGAGGTAACCATAACCCCTATTATCTTTTTTCACAGCCTCTCCTCTACACATACGTATCTCCTTGGTCATTTTCTTCTTGCTCTGCACTCAAAATCCCGCACTGCTGGATGCTGTGGAGCTGGGTACTGTGTTTGTATTGAGAGCTGGTGTTTTCTCATGGTTGTCGGGGCAGTCTGGGATTCCATGATTTTCATACCTTTCTGACAAATATCCATGACTTGGGACGTTCTGGAGTCCTGAGAGCCAGTGGACTGGGTGCATGGAGTGAGCCTAATTGTACAAAGTGGAACAAATGTAATTAAGAGTTGTAAAGTTGAGCTAGGCACTGTTTGGGAGGTTAATAGAGAGCAGGAGCTCAGCCTGACAAAGGAGCCCAATAGCCCGTCTGGCTTGAGCTGAAGGGCTGCACATGATTGCACACAGTGGAACAAATTTCATTACAAGCCTTGTGATCAACATTTTTAAAAGCTTAGTGACATGGGTCGAGTTCACAAGGATAATTTGATTACTACAAAAACACATCCATGACGTTTGACACGTTTTATGCCATCAGAGTATTTCTGTCCTTTAAAGTCCCAGCCCTGCTATGACATAATTGTCCAGGTTCACTCAAGTGTTTACTGTGTTTGAACAGAGCATCTAATTAGATAGACTAATGACTGACTCTACTCTTACAGTTTCAACATTCAAAACTTGCTTTCTGGGGCCACCAGAAATAGTAGAGGGTGGGAAGAGCCTTCATTTTGGATGTACTGAAAGAGTTAGTAATGGTTTTGAAAGGCAAGCCTGCAATCAAACTTTCCCCATGGGTTTTGAGATTAAAAAAGGGGAATATGAAACTCAAATATGAGATATAGATATATACAAGTGTGTGTATGCATGTGTACATATCAGATGAACAAATCTATATCTATATCTATATCTATCTCTCTATCTATAAATGGATGCTGCTTTGCTGATTATTTTCCTTTTCCATTGATTTCTACTGAGATATAAAAGGCTAGGCCAAGTGAAGTTGAAGTCTTTTGATTCAGAGTCCAACTTTTCCTTTTCTCCTCTTAATTTTTTTTTTGGCCATTTAAGTGCAACTACCCTGTGACTTTCCTCTGTCAGAGACTGCCTAGTCAAGAACATACCCTGGTTTATGGAACATGAAGGAGCTCAGAATAGCTTGTCTTGCACATCTCAGTTGGTTTGGCAGTATTGGTAGTGATTTAAAAAAAAAATCATAATAGATAAAAGAGATACAGGTCAAAAAACCCCAAATAATTATAGCAATGCAGGTTATTTCTTTTCCATTTAAAAACCTTCCTCCAAGCTTTGTTCTGAGGTAGATGACATATAAAGCATATTGACTTGGTGGTATTAAAGGATGACAGGCAGTGGAGATTTTCCCTGAATATGCCATAGATTTATAGTAAACAGAATGAGTATATTCCTCTGAAAGTATTTATCTAATAATTTCTCATATCACTTAAATTTTCTTAAATATGGTAATATGTTATTGTTTATGCTACTTTTCAATAAAATAAAATAAAAGACAAAGAAAAGTTTCATCTGCTCAAAAGCATGTATGCAGATATTTGGTGAAAATACTTTGAGCAGATGCAAAGAGTGGGATTTTGAAATTTACCTGTGCGTAATACGCTACCATGTCTAGAAGGCACAGAAATTTAATTACCCCATTTTACTGATGGAGAGCTGAGGTACCAACCTCAGGTTGGCAAGTGGTTACTATCATGACTAACCATATTAAAATCAATGACATTATTTGTGTATGAAACTGCTCACCAAGCTGAATAAAAGATTTCACAAGCTGACTCTCAGAGGCAAAGTGGTTTGCCCAAGGTCTATAGCCTGGGACTCAGCAAACCACTTAAGCATGTCCTTAATTTGTAGCACATGTTTGAGTGTTTTTCTGCAGCAGAAATAAATAGAGAATCATTGATGGTTCAAATCTAGGTCTCCCAAGTGCCAGGTCATTTGCTTACTCATAAGGCCACCTTGGCTGTGATGAATGTTAAGGGGAATCGAGTATGTCTTATGTCTGCATATTTTTGTTTTGTTTTGTTTTACAAAACTAACTGCAAGGGGATGAATCCTAAGTTCATCTCACTTTTTATGGAAGGATATCATAGCTGAAGTATGAAAAGAAAGCAGACATAACATAGGACACAGAAATCCCTAAAAATGAGAAGATGAAAAGGTTGGTTTTATGGCAGCAGCATAATTCATAACCGGGCCTGTCATCTTTGTCAATACTATGCCATGTGTGTTTCCTACAGGAAGCTGGTATCGCAGCAGGTATCATCAATTTCTTGAAATGTATTCATAATCCACATCTGGAATTAAATATATATTTTTCTAGCTCCAGCAGTAACATTTGTCAGAATTGCTCTTCCATAGCCAAGCAGTCTTTGCGTATGGAAGATGCTTTGTTTCAGGAAAAACAGTCAAGAACAGTTTCATAGAAAATGTACAGCGTGTTTGATGTATGTGAACCAAGAATGGGATATCTCCTCTTCTACAAACACCTGGCTCTATATTGATCAACCTACAGTTTCAACCTTATTATAGAATAATCTTTAAGGGTAGTCTAAAACACACCTCCCTAGGAATATGACTGGTATGGGATGAGGAGCTCCGTGAGAGGTAAAGAAGGAGGTATGCTGTACCAATGACAACACCTGAAGGATGAAGCACCGATGTGAATGCTGAATCTCAATGTCTGATGATCAGATTCTGTCTTAGAGTTTCTTAGGAATACATACATGTTTGATCTAATACAAGTTTTTAATTTGTTTTCTTATAATGCTGTGTTTTCCTAATCTTAGGCTAAAAGACTTTAAGATTTATAAAGAAACATTTACTTGTTATTCAGGGTGAAGGGTACTTTGATCAAGATATCCAGGAGAACAAGAAACACAGCAGAGGTTGTTCCCAGGCAATTGCTCACTGCTCTTCAAAGGTGTATTGGAGAAAACTACAGACTAAAAAGCAGCTACTGGAGTATAAAGGTTATGTTGCAAGCCTCTGGCTCTGGGAAAGCTAGTCCTTGCTAGCAAATCTGCTATACTGTACAGGCCAGAGTCCTTTCTGCTGAGCTGAGATGCCATCAAAGTAACCCTTGGGGCCCTGGCGTAACTGCCACATGTCACATATCAACCAAAAAAATTCTGAGATATACAGCAATAGTAAAAATTACAATTCATGTATGTTATTCTCCTATTCATTAAGCTCCTTCTCATCAGTTTATACTTGTATCAGGGACAGTGAACTTAAGCCTGAGTTCTTCTGGTGGAAAGCATGGCTGGGACATTGGGGAGTTTTGGTGGTTAAGGAGGAGTCCCAGGAGCTGCACAGAGACTACAATGGGTTTTTTGCACACACCTTAGGCAAGAGGTGACTAACAAATGCTATTGCCACCACTTTGTGTTCACAGAACTGGGGATGGAAAATCTGCTGTGAGAGGAGAGGCACAAGTGAAATAACTCATATTGGAGTCAGCTCAGCTGTACATCTGAGCTGCACTTCTTATCTTAGTGATGTAAAGAGTAGCTACCCAGGGACCAGCCATGCAGGATTCTTCAGTGATTGGAATTGCTTCAGAAAGTTACAATTCACTCCCTGGACCACTGCTTATTGCTGCGTCTGCTATGTCAGACGTAGTCAGGAACCAGAGCCACAGTATCTTATTTCTTAACAAAAGACAGGGAAGGCTCCCACGGACAGTGAAATTGTTTGCCGCTATCCTGTCCTCTTTATATTACTCAAGTAAGAAGCTGCTTCAGTAATGGGCTCCATCCATCTATCCCTTTCCAGTACAATTTGTGAATGACTTCATCACTCAGTCTGCACACTGCATGTAAAACCTTCCTTATGGTGTAGTCTACTATAAACAACAAATTATCATAACACTTCTCCAAAACACAGATATTCATGCCCAGAAAACATTCTTTCATCCATTCTTTGGGGACAGAGACACTTGGATAATGTATATGCCTTGCGTGCATTTCTCTGCCTAAATGCAGCAGCTGGAATGAAATCTTCTTTGTAGATAAAGTTGATGTTTTAATTTTTTTACCCTGAAGGACAATATATAATGTAACTTCTCAATTTTCATTAACTGTGGCACGGGTTGCTATAGGCTAAGCTCTCAGCTATGAATAAAAGTAAAGCAATGAAACTCTACAGAGGAACGTTTCAGCTAAATGCCATCCTTGGTGTTTTGTGGCAATGCTAAGCCTGGATAGGACTACAATAATTATGTCTCTCTCCAGCTGTTCTAATAGTAAATTCACCAGGAAGATGTCCTTTTTTCCCTCTGTTCTCAATCCCATACCCCCAGGTAGCTAGAGTGCTGATGTATCTTAATTGAAAATGTAAAAGCACCAGAATTTATAGATTTAAGAGAAGTGGGATGATACTCAGAAAGAAAACCTAAAGCTGAATATTCAGGATGGGAGAGGAATAATTCAAAATTACAGAATTAGAATAGCCTCTAGAGACATGTTACTCTAGTGACTTCACATAGGCAGCTCAAATATTAGAAAACATGATGAATATGTTAGGCAAGAGAGAGTCTTCTCTACTCCAAACTTGAATATTGGTGCCTGTGTTGAACTGATTTCTGAGGCTGTTCCTGAATGATGTACTAGCCACAGGCTTGGTTACATCACCTTTCAAAATTAAGTAGGTAACACTGTCTTCTGTCAAGGTTGTCTTAGAAGCTGGTATAAACTTTCTAATTACTGGAAAGCTGATACTAAATACTACCAAATCAGGAACAGTCTTAATACATATGATTAGGATGTCACCTAATAGCTACTGTGCTTGCTCTTTGGGTCATTTGATTATACAATAAGGAGCTTTATTAACAAGCACAGGGTGCTTAGAAAAATGAAGACCATGGTTTCTATCCAGCCTCCTTAAAACTAATTTTATGTATAACAGACAAATTTCATGGGCTCAAATCTGGCTGTCCTTAGGCTTCAAGCAAACAACAGTCCTCACATGGCTTGCTGAAGCAGAATTTCATAGTTTTTATGTGCAACCCAGTTCTCACAAACGTAGCTAGATCTAAGGACATCAGTGTTTGTGTCTTGTCGGAACACGCAGAAACAAGGTTGGCTTCCCCATTTCTGTTTCTTCCTTGATAAACACAAAACTGGGAGAAGGGGAAGCCCCTCTTAAAACACAAAAGAGTTCTCCTAACAGACCTTCGGTATGGAGAAATTAGTTCTTATAATCAGAGAACTGATATTTAGGCAATATGATGTACCTCTCTTTACTGTTTATATTAACAAAGCACATGTATGGTATAGCAAGTATAATTTTGCCTTTTTTTGTCAAGCCACTGCACTGTGTTTTACATGGAAAGTAAAAAGGAAATTATGCAGCTCATAGATATCCCATCTGGCACAAATAAATATGTCATATTCAACACAAGAGAGTTATGCAGAGGACCTGTCTTTCCTATGGTGTAAATAACAATTTATTTTTCTTTATTCCTTTGGATTTTTTAAATATTTATTTCCCTAATGCTTTGAGACAGGGAAACTAACTTGTAAGCTTCCATCAGTGATCAAAATGATACAGACAGAAATTAAACACATCTTTAAAACATAACAGTGGACATATTTAACGCTAAAATAAATCTACAAACAAACTTACCATCACATACATAAAGCTTGTACTAGGCTTCAGAGATTTCAAATATAATGTTCAATGGTGATCTACCTTGATCATGATATAAGGCATTATTTACTCCCTTTTCAGCCCAGTGTCAATCTAAACTTGCCAACTTGCTACTGCAAGGCTACTTTTGGAGCGAGTGGAACTTCCAATTATTGTTCTTAATGTCACAATCTGCTTCGAAGGGCTCAGCCTCACACATCAGCTTGTCCGTGAGAATACTCAGTGCTAGTTCCACACGAAAGGGAAGACAAGATAATTGTAGTTTAAATCTTTTCCAGATAATCTTGTCCTGCTCATGGCTAAAACAAAGGTCCTGTTGAGCCCTCAGTGTTACAGCAGTCCAAAGCCCTTTTGCTTCCTCCGGGTTATAAGTCTTCACTGGAATGGATGCTCATGCAGGCCACTCATGCCTGCTGAAGGGTACCCAGCTATCTTTGATTTACTTCAGGACTTTCAAAAAGCATGATAAAATTTGCCTGCTGAATGTTCAGCTTCTTTTCTTGTTGAAAAGCAGAAGCTTTAATCATAAATAATAGTACCTTAATCTATTAGTGGCCTTACTAACAGTTGCATAGAACACTTAATAATAAAGTAACATTTCAAGCTATAAATACTAAATCAAGATGCAAACAGATTGTCTTATACCTCAATATAAATTGCAGATACAATACCACCTAAAATTCAAGCTGAGATTTAAGACGATTCCCAGATACTTAAATTCCAGGCCATAATTTAATATGGGTTTAGCTAAAGTACTAATATTTAATTGCTCCTTACAAGAGCTCTTTCAACAGAAGACTTGATTATGCCTAAACCAAGCCAGAATGATATTAAAATCATGCTGCAGAGCAATATAAATTTGACCTATCACTGATGCAGTTCCATAAAGAATGGCACCATCTTCATGGAGAGCCATTTATTTATATTTTGTGTAAACTTGATAGCTATTGAAAAAGTCTGCAAGGAAATAAGCTCTCAGAAAATGTAGCTGATATAGTGAAAGCCTCTGAATTTGTTTAATCAATGTATTTATTTTGTAATTAGATAACATGAAACTGAGCAACCTTAAATATCTGTTAATATAGATAGTCTCTTTTAAGAAAACTCTGTACCATTCAGTTATACTTTGGCATATTCAAGCTGGAGCAAGACAGTAACTACAGTCAGCAAAAAGCAGGACCTGAGGGGATCTCAGGAGGTCATGGAGCAGCCTCCACTACTTTAGAGAGGGAAGCACTTTTACCTTCATCATTCCCAAAGGGTGAGCATCAACCCACTACCACCTCATCCTCAGGAAAACTGTGTAGACTTCACTGCCCTTACTGGACACTTAGAAAAACCTGTTTAAACTAAGCCTTTCTTGTTGAAATTTAAACCTACCTCTTGTCCCATCCTCCCTAAGGATAATTATTTGCTTCCCTGAATTAATCTGAAAATTTTTGCTATGGTTTCTTTCTCCCCAAACTTCCCTAGACTGAAGAATTCCATTTTTTCTATCTTTTGTTTCAAAAATCTAACCAGCTCTCTGGACTCATTTGGACTCCCTTTCATTTGACTGCTATTATCTGAAACTGTACATGGGTAAAGCTGAAGCTCTGTCAGTTCCAACCATGTTGGAGAATTCACTTCATATAATTTGCACATCGGGGCAACTCAACATACAGCCTAGTGTATTATTCTCCTTTTTTCAACAGAATGATACTGTTGACTAATGCTGATTTTATTGTTCCCAGACCTTTTTCTGAACTGCTACTGAACAGCTTCCTCATCCTCTGTTTACACAGTTGATTACTTTTGCCCAAGGGCAATACCTTGCAGTTGTTTCTGATTAATTTCTTATGTTTTGCTTTTTCAAGCTGCTTCTCTGTTTGTCAAGATCGCTTTGGTTTCTAACCCTGTACTTCAGCACACTTACTGCTACACATCGTGGTATCATGAGCAAAGGTCAAAAGTAAGCTCTGGTCCTTTATCCAGGCCATTAATGAAAACACTGAACACAATCATAACCAAGACAGGCCTTTGAAGAACCAATTCATTACATATCTTCATAAGCTTTGATGACTACTCTCTTGGTGTATTTATCACTCAGTTTTACAACGGTTCTCTAGTAAACAAATCAAGACTATGATCTCTTGTCTAAATAATATACAAGAGAGTGTCAAAAAAACTTACCAAAGTTATCTACTGCTGTTCTTTATTTGTGTAGCCCATTACCACAATGAAGAATATAGGAATTATAAAAAAATATTTGAAGATCCTATGAAATATCACAAGTCAAGTATTTACAATATGCAGCTATTTTTCTCCTCACCCACCCTGTTCCTGGTTCTTTTACAAGGCTATTTAACTTTTCCTTTATTTTTTTTTTTTAATATTGCTACTGCCTTAAAGGTATAAAATTTCTCCTACATCACATCAGGTCAGGAATAGGGCTAAGGAGGGAGCGGTTTTCCCTGGTCCATGAGAGCAACTTTCACAGAATGGCTGAACTCAATGTCTAGGAGAATACACGAGTGGCACAAGCAGGAGATACCAAGTGTACTTCAGACTGTTCTCTAATACTATGCTGTGTACAGCCATTTTGAATTTTCTAGGTCTAGAGGACCTTGCTGATATACAGAAGAACACAATGGTCCATAAGAAGACTAATTCATTGAGGTAACAATCCACTTCCCGAGTCTGCTCCCAGTGGCCTTCAAGTCATAAACAATTGAGATCCTCAGGCTTTCTGGTCATAAAATGAGAATCTTTTTTACACCACGACCTCACTTTGTCTTGAAAGTGAATAACTGGGACAGGTTATGAAACCAGAGGCTATTACATGCTTATGTACACAACCAGTTGCATGTCTCCCAGAGGATGGATGAAGACATCCATCACCCAAGCAAGCGATGAGATGGGGACTCTCATGTAGAGCTTGCAAAGACTTCTAGATATAGAACGTCTTTCATTCCCCTCCTCCCACGGAAAAGAGACTGTTTTCCCTGATATGGAAGGCAATGAAAAGGCCAGGATAAGAGAGGCCCTGTGAGAATCCACATGCCTCAGAAAGGAACAAAACTCAAGGATGCTAATAGCATACCCTCAGGAGCTCCCCTCTTCAGACAGAGGATACAACTTCATTTTTTCCACTAGTTGATTAGCATTTTTCAAAGGCCCATTCAGCTTTTCTGGCTCATATCATAGTGAGCTCACAGCTTGAGAGAGTAGTTCCCTTACAGACAAGAGACTAGAGTCAGTTACTTTTACCACTAGACTGGAGACAAAGTCATGCTTTTGAATTGGCTTCCAAATCCTAACCCAAACATCATGGTATTTCCTCAGGCAACCAAAATCTATTAGTGTTATCAATTATCATGCCACTCTAGCTATTATCCACAATACTTACTTAGAATTGATGCCACCAGTAAATCATCCCATTACTAACCAGTTGGAACCAAGGTAAGAACCTGAAGTCTTAATCAGCATCCATACACCATGCAAAGGGCCCAAATGACACAAGCAATCAGTCCATAGTGGAATTCTGCATAAGAAGGAGTTTTGGGCTCTAGAAAGAAGAGCCCTACGTGAGCTTTCCCAGGTGTGGTATGTTTAAAAAAAAAATTGAATAGGAGATTTTGAAATTACTATTTAATTTTGTGCTGTGTAATGCTACAGTATAGAAGAAAAAAAATGGGATGGGCAATATCTCCCAACATGGGAAGTTGTTTAATAACTTTCCAATTTATTATAAATATTAAGAAAAGCAACAGATCAAATGGATTTTTTTCCTCTAGACAGATATCATTTGGAGGAATATTCTGCAGACAAGCAGACTGGACTTCTGACCTGAGTCCATAAAGACAAACCTGGACACACTCAGTCTGAAAACAACATCAAAGTTGGGCTGGAGAGTTAGTTTCTTATTAAGGCAATTTGAGTAAAAACAATGAAGGCAGAAGTCACATTTCTGTAGAAGCCATTTTGCAGAAGGGCTAGCCCTCTGCTTTATAGTACTTCAGATGAAAAAGAAAGACACTATTAGTTGCTTTCTTTGTTAAGTGTTTGAATTAAAACCTTGCTGCCACGCGTTTACTATTTGCCAAGTAGCGCTGAGTGAGTAATTCTCTGCCTGTAATTTCTTTGACTAAATGAGCCTCTTTTTCTTCTCATGGAATATCTATCAGCAGATCATGATTTTCTCATTTAAACATACTCAACAAATATATCTGAATTTTTACCCTGTGAACTGATTGCAAATATTTGAAATTCAAGCTGCATCACTTATTTGAGATTGGTAAATCAGGTCACACTGTTTGTTCTCTCTGACTGAATGAGTGTGAGAAACACTACTTTCCGTACACACAGTTGTGTGTTCCCCCTCAAAATCAGTCTCCCATAAATGTTTGTGTGAAACAAAATTTGCATTATTGCTTTTTATAAGTCTTTCTGCTTGAAGTAAAACTCTATTGATTGTTCTTTCACCAAGAAGTAAATATGAATGGGTTCTGTGTGACTATGGGCAAAGAGAATTAATTTAAGAGATTTAATGGTTACTTGTGGACATTTTTTGTATTATTCATGCCGTACTTGTTTATAGACAAAGAATGAGTTAGATAAAAAATGCCTTCGGTCCACATAACATTCTTACAAAAGACAGAAAAGGACCAAAATAAGAAAAAGATAAAAAATAAATATTTCCAGTATTCTAAGGGGGGAATGCTGAATCCTACAGCAAATTTGGCAAAAGCAGAAAAACAGAAAAATTCGATCCCTCTATTGTGCACCATTTATCAAAAATTGCACTTCAATAAGCCAGGGATAAGCTCCAAAATACAGTTTTTGTTTTCTTTTCACAGAGCAACAGGATTCTGGTTAAGGGGGTTCCTTGTGGACGGTAATTGCTATGCTGTTTGCAAATATTGATATAATTTGGAAGTGTAAAATTATTCTCACATGATAGCTCCATGGATTCGGCTAGTCCACTGTTGAACAGAGAACAAGCAAGAATAGAAGAATATTCCCAAATGTGGTCCTTTATTTTTACAGGGGTTTAATTATTATAAACGTAAGCATGTATTTTCTCTCTAAGTATTTTGATAGTTTGGAAAAACAAATAGATTTTCTATGAGAGCAATGAGGAGGAAAGGAGCGATTATATGCAGACAGTGAATAGCATCATGGAAAAGCTCATAAATAAATAAAATAAGCATGAACACACACAGGGCAGCTGTCCTAGTTCCCAGCTTCTTAGATGTCTCTTCCCTACAGGCCCTCTCTTCCTCTTTATCCCTCCTGACCTAGGTCAGCTCCTTCCCTTACCTGTAAATCAGCCATTGCTTAGCCACCTGACAGACCAGCCCGACCAAGACTGTAAGTGCGTGCAGGCTAACCCATGCTTCAGTGGCTTGCCCCGTGTTTTGGGCTCCGTCCCGCTGTTGCCCAGGTTGTACGCTGCGTTTCCTGCAGCCAAGAGGCTGTGGCACACACACCCGTGTCCTCAGAGCCAGAGGCACGGTCCTGCCCAGGGACCAGCAGCTGCAGCGTTGTTCGGTTAATCCATGAGCGTGTGTATTATGAATATCCTTACATCTCTCCCTTATAGCCACGGGGCCAGACAGCCACTCCACTAATTGTGCTAGGCACAGAAAATCCGTATACGATAGATACGTACTTTTCAAGATGACAGCCATAAGGAACATTCAGTTTGGTCTACCAAAAAGCTGACCTGATGTAGACGCACAAGGTAAAGTAGTATGCACTGAGGGTATGCATTTCAGCATCTTTCACACTGAATTCCATGGGGCCAAAAAATACTCTAGTAAAGAATTACATTTTTTCATTATTTTTTAGATGACCTGCCCCATCCCTCAGACACCAGCAATCTCTGACTTGCTGATGCCATTCAGGCTCTGTGCAGCCTAAGCCACACTTCTAGGCACAGACCATAGCATGACCTTTGTCTTTCAATATTTTTATTGAAATCCTTGCTACTTAGCTGTTGACACCTGTTATATTTCAAAACTGTCCCATTCTGAATCCCAACTCCAGAAGCATCAACACAGATATCGAACAAAACCCAAATCCAACACCAAAGCAATTTTCTAAGTTAAAGTATTTAAATGAAAGCTTTCCCAACCAGGGCCTCAGAAGGGCATATAGGTTAATAATAATCAAAAAAACCCATAGTATTTTTTGCAAGTTATCTTAATAACTGAATTTTGGTCCTAAAAAAATAGTGAGATCACAGGTTTCTATTTGCCTATAATGTTAAAAAAAATTACCCATGGAAATGCAAATAAAAACGCAGCAACTCACAATGGAAACATTTTTTTTTAAATATATCAACATCTCTGGCTTTCACATGTTTTTGCATAATGATAGGGCTAATATAACATAACAAATCCTAAACTGTTTTCACAAGGAGTGGAAAAAAGATGTGTAAAAGTATGCTCTGTCTTGCTTCCTTCTGTTCACAATGTATCTAAATACAACAAATGGTGTTCTTGCTCTTTCTGTCTGTTTCTCAATCTGTTTGGAAAGTAGCCATCATTCTGCAGCCAACCATAATATTTGACACTTCCTGACATCATGAAAGCCACCATCTGTCTATCATTGAAGCCCTGTACTTTTTAAAGACTGCTTGGCCTGATCTTTAATGAAGCTTCACTGTGAATGCACAGATCAGTTTAGATAGAAAACTGGGGACGTCTGACAAAAGGAATCTGTGCAAAATCACGTTTTAGTTAGATTCAGCCGCAAGACAAAAGGAAATATCAAGACCTTCTTTCAGACAGCAAAGAAACAGTTCAGTTCACTTTCAATTAGTCCCGGTCCAAATTTGTCGGGGAAAGTTCGGAGGATGAAACTGAATTCAGAAAAAAAGATGAATCTCAAATTAAGTGGAGAGCATTTTTCCTTCCTTCACCTAACTACTGTTTTGAAAGATAAATACAGACATGCTTCCAGTGTTTGTAAGAGGTATAAAGTATAGAATATGCTATTCATTGGCAATTATAATGAGATTTCTTATTTAGGGTTTATAACGATTTTCAAACTTCTAAAAAGCAGCTTTTCTATGCTTTTGGCTCGATATAGAAGTTTTCAAGACTCTTAAAAGACTGAAGAGATAGAAATCTTGGTCTATTTTGTAAATATATCCTAGAAGGAAAGCATAAGCTTTTTTGCCCAAGATATATCTTAACAGGGAAATGTATTCCCTGTGATATTTTAAGGCATGCATTGCTACCATGACTTTTGCAAAAAGCAGTGACTCAAGCTGTAACGGCTCTACTTGGTTCACTTAGAACAGATTTGGATGCAAACCTTTACAAACCTGACTTGGAAAATCATGACCTTTGAATACCCCATGCTCTATTTCCTTCATCTACAAATTAATTCAAGTGTCTCCTCACGGCTACAAAGGCAAAACTCTCCTCGCAGCCTTCAAGTCTGCTATACTCCTGTCGGGCTACAGCTCCAACAGACACATAAACCAATTCACGGGTGGAGAGCCAGGACCCTCGCCCCTTTGGCTACTACCACCTCTCCTTTCCTCCTCCTCTGTCAGCCTGTCCCCCTCCACCAGCGCTGAGAATGGAGACGAAGCATTTCCTGTGCTTTTCTCAGCACGGCGCCCGTAAACGTGGCTGGCCCTTCATCAGACAATTCAGGTCAGGAGAGAGCCCTGTGCACAGGCTGTGCTGCAGGCTGTGAAGGGGCCAAGTGTCCTGCGACTCACAACCAGCTGCACAGGGTGACGGTGAAGGAGCAGCATTCAACAGGCCAGGAAGCTGCTTGAAGTCTCAGAAAGAGCTTATAGAAAAGAGCTGCATCTCACTTCTTGTCACTACTGACTCTGCAAAGCATCGCTGCTAAGGATGAAAGTAATGAGTGTGAGGGCATGGAAGGGAAATGTCTTTCTTACCAACAATAGATGGTAATAATAATAATTATTTTCACTTAGGTAATTGTCCCAGAGCTAGCCATAATAATATCCGAAGAAAAAATCAAAGCATGGTCCTGCATTTTGTGGTAAGAACAAATAAGGAGCCTCATAGTCTGAGTACCTGTCCAAATCCCATCTTCAGTCCTATGCCTCCTACTTTATGCACCCTCCCACCCTACCCCACAGTGCCTGGAGATTGTCCCCCCAACCCCTGTCAGCCTTATTCAGCCTATATTTCCCGCCCTCCTGTCATACCTTCCCAAGCAACAGCTCCAGGATTCTGTCTGCAGGACAGTAGCTCTTAGCTGTGCCTTCGGGACAGGATCAGGCAATAGGAAACAGGATCCATTGAATTACTTTTATCAGTTTTGGGTGGAAAGTAGAGACTTCTCAGTATTCGAGGGGTCGATTTATATATGGTATGCTGAATGCCCTGAAATCCCCCAAACCTGCAGACACAAGACCATCTCTATCTGAGGCAGGCTTTGCATGAGAGCTTCTCTGATGTTTTTTGTAGTATATGGCCACCAGGATTCCCTCTTTCACTCCCTCCCTCTCCTCTTCTTTCCACCATGACACCTGAATATCTCAGTTTTTCATTAATTTACCCAAATAATACTCCTGTGAGGCTGGGAAGTGCTGTTGTCCCCATCTCCTGCTATTCTACCCTGATGGCAGAGAGGCAATTAACTTGCCCAGCACCATGTCAACTCTCAGTGGCAGAGCAGGGAGCTGAGTTCAGCTTTCCCAAGTCCTAGGCTAATTGCCCCATTACTAGTTCCCACTGAGTCTTCCTGTTCATGTGAGTCTTCCTCTTTATTGCTTTACCACCACGTTCAAATTTAGTGCTTTAAAGAACTATCTTCTATAACTTTAATGATCTGTTTTTCCCATAGGCGTCTTTTCACAGATTTTTCTGCTACATATTTTCAGGTTTATAAAAAATGGCAACCTCTAAAAATAGTCTCTGTGTTGCCATACAAATACAGAGCAATGGAAGTTGATTTGGTTGATTGGAAAACTTCATTAAAAGCATAAATGGGGTTGGTTTTTTAGAGCACAATAGGCAGCAAAATGATCGTGTGTTGTAAACTAAATATCATATGGCACACAGGTACAACCACACAGTGTGGAGCAGAGATGGCTTTATACTGCCCGGGCTGATATTGATGCAATCATAGTACCATTACATTCAGTGCTATGGAAATTGCCTCTTCAAGCCCAAAATGGCATTCGAGGAACTCCCTCAGGCACTCTTCACGTGTAAGCCTGAGGACAGGACCATATACTCCAGGTTTATCCAAATCCTGTACCCAGGGAACTTTCTCCCTGTGTGCTGTACACTGTAGAGCAGACACAAAACACAATCTGGCTTTTTGCCTTTCCCTTGTAAAACACACTGAGTTGCTCAATAAATGAGGTGTAACAGCATTTGTCTATCACTGAAATAAAAGAGAGAAAACCAGCAGCCATTTGCACTCTTTCTTCACAGTAGAAAAAGGAGAGAGAAAAACAACAATCTCTAGCTGACATTGCAAAACGATAACAAAAAGGACTTCCTCCTTGGCACCTCTTTCTCTCTTTGGGAATGTTACTGGATTCCAAATGAGCAGAACTGACCCAGGACTCTGTTTTGGATCCCCCCCCAATGACACCGAATTCAAAACGATCCGTATCTTGTCTCATTGCTGGGTAAGAGAGACGGTGCCACCTGCTGCAAACCCCAGCGTCAGGCACTTTCAAAGATCTTCATGGCTCTAGACTAGGGGTAGCGAAGTGCAGGGAAAAAAGGGCAGGTCTGCAACCCAGCAAAAAGAGAGAGGTGAAGCGGACCTAGAAGCAACAAAGGTAAATGCGGCTAGCTAAGAAAGTCAGTCATCCAACCACATACATAATAAGCACTCTCATCCTCTATACATTCCATATATCATTCCTATACATTCCTATACCCTTCATTCTTATCACTCAGCAAAACATTTAGTTGTTTTTAGGTTTTCACTTGCAAACCAAAAGTAAGATGTGATTTTATATAGTACTTCCATTTACTATAAAATTAATGCATTTAAATATGGGTATTACAGATTTTAGAAGAGTAAGCTGCATGGAAAAATGATGCATATTGGTGAAATAAAGAATAATTTATTCGGAGCAGCTGTTCTGGTTTGAAGAATTTTTTGTCAATATTCATTATAACCTCTTAGTTTGTTTTGTGTACCCAAAACCAGGGCAGACTAATCAGTACTGGTCAAAGACAATTTTGTGCCAAAAATTATGAGGACTAGCAAAGTTAGTCATGGCTGTGAATAGCTAGGATAGCTGTAATATATATTTTGGTTATGCCCTTGACCACCAAGTTATTCAGATTTATTCTGTCATGCACTCTTACAACAAAAAATAAAAACCCAAGCAACCCTTGCTGCAAGTAAGTGTTGAAAGGCTGATGTATTCAGCCTTTTAATCTGGAGGCCACGAAAAATCATTGCCAGTTAGTAATGGATGTTATTCTTTCATTTCTAAGGAATTTAGAAGAAAATTCAGAATATAGCTCTGCTGAAATCATGTTGTATGCCAGCAGTGACAGCAAACCTTCTTCTGAAGGATCTACATCCTCAGTCTACTACCCGATGCAGCACAGGACTTTTCTGCTGGCATATTTTTCAGATGAAACGAATAATTATAGAGCTGGATTGGATGGAAAGTCAGGAGATCTGGTTTAAATCCTACAGCTGCCACCTATTTCTGCATGGCTGAATGCTCAAAATCTCCTTGCCTTGCCTTCCGTTCTCTCAGATGGGGATGCTGATATTTCTTTTTCTGTCTTTCTTTGACTATCTTGTTTCCTTAGAGCATAAAACCCTCATGGCAAAGACTGCTTCTCCTGTATCAATTCAATGCTTGCATTCTTGGTAGGGTATGTTACACATAGCTGTAAGATAAATCATCATATTCTAGTTCCTAACTCAGCATTGCATCTACCACAACAACTTAGGATATCTTAGCTACTTCTTGAGAAGATTAGTTGGAATGGACTGTGAGAAAGGTTAAAATGACAGCACAGTGACTTGGGCTGGTCCCTTCAGGTGTGTGTTGTCTTTAATGGCTGTCACTACATCTCTCATCAGGTGCTGAAAAGATCTGTCACATGAAAAGATGCATCTGGCACCATCTTCACTTATATTAGTTTTCAGGTCTAGAACTTGTTCCTGAATAAACTGTGAACTAGAATAAACTGTGAACTCAGAGAGAAGGAGAGTAAAGGAAAAAAGGAAGGAAGGAGGACCTATTGAAAGTTAAATGACTTCATGCTAATGTCTGAGTTCGTTCTGGAATTTATCCAGTCACTGTATTGCTCTTCAATACAGTGCTGCAGTTCTACTTCACTGTGGTTAGACAGTGGATCAATTTCTGTGCTCTTTTTGTCCATTGTCTGTTTTTCTTCCTTTCTCTATGTAATTAAGAATCTGAAAGACTCTTCTCCTATTAACTACATAGAGTGGACTTAAAAAATGATTGACCTGATCCACAACAGCAGAAATTGTAAGGAAATGGTACAGATAACACAACTATCTTCACTTTGCCCACACATTCAGTGGGATCTGGAGATACTGCCAGCCTGGTGCTTCAAAGGATCAGGCCCATAAAATGTTCAGTAGTTTGTAGTTATGCAACAGAAGTTACATCCTGAGCTAGCTAATCTACCGTATTCCCCATGGAGACATCCCAGCATCATCTATGTTTGCTATCTCTATTCCTGTTTAAAGGTGTCAGCCTAAATTCAAGCAGCTGTCAGCTACCTAGTGGGCTTGGCTCTTTTCTAGTAGTTAATTGTGCAGACACCATTGATTGGGGGTATAGGCCACTTGCGCAGTTTCTGCTTTGCAGGAAAACAAAAAGGAAGAAAGAGAGGAAAATAAACCCATTCATTATATATAAGCCAGACATAACAAATATAACCTCAAAGCTATTTGTAAAATTAGCTAAGCGTACATGCTTAATGTGCAGATTATTTTCCATATCTTGATTGTGCTATGGCCAAGACAGGCAGCAGGAGAAATGAGATGTAAGCAGTTTCTTTTCAAATTTGTTTCTGATTCCAGTTAGTTTATTTTATAAATAATGTTCTGAGGAAACCAAAACCTTTCAGAGAAAATCAGCTTCATAAAGTTTGATGGCCAGAAGGGAGCATTCCTCTGACCTCTGTAAATCACAAACCATTACACTTCACCCAGTTAAGCCTATATCGAACTCAATAATCTGTGTTAATGTCTGATCATGGCAACCATTCCATAAACACATCTAGTCATTTTCAAAATTGTAAAAATGGGAAGCATACAACATAATTAGCAGACAGTGAGCAGAAATCTAGACTTGTTTCTGAAACTTTCCAAACAGAATTAAGTTCTCAGCAAGATATAAAAATATTGTAGAATTTTTCCCTGCTGGCATAGGTGTGTGAGACATATTCTCCCTTTCTGTGTCACATGTGAAAGACTTCTGTCTGAAGAGAAGGTATCCCTCATTCTCTTTGCTGAAGTTTTAACTCGAATACCTTTACAGACTGGCCATCTGGCGTTCTGCTTTCATGTTCTGGCATCGATTTGAGTGAAGACTAAATGCTAAAGGTTAAGGCACTGGAGTTTTAAGGATGTTGTTCTGTTAATGTACAGTGCAAAGTTTTCAACATTTATTCTAAAAGCCATACCACAGAAACAAGCTCTTTTTTTTCTTTGCCCACTGTAAAATAAGTATGTACTGACATGTATGTGTCTGTGTGCAAACTAAATACTAACTTAAAATGCTCAGCTTGAAGAATTGCAACATTTCTTGTATTCATTGTGAAAAGTATAACATACACACTTGACAAAAATTCATTGCAAAATAGGTTTTAGAAGAATAACTTTCATCAACAGTGTGCTACTGAGAAAGACCTACACCTCGCCAGATTTCAGAAGTGACGCATGTGTCTGACATAAGCAGTGGGCGTGACAACATGCACCGGGGCCCTGGCAAACACACTCCTGAGAAGCAGTGGGCACCCCTTCAAAAGTCACTGACCCTTGGTGGGATGTCACTCTTCCCTCAGCAGTGACTGGGTGGTCAAACACACCTGACCCACTTTGGGGACTTAAATTGAATAATACTGACCTGGATAAGGCAGTGATCTGGATGGCGACTTGAGGAACGGTGTTTTTGTTAAATAGCTCAAACTCAGCAGCAAGATTCATCTAACTCTGCCTCCCCTCACTTTTACCAGTGCCGACTTTCCTACTTTTTCTTCTCCAGGGCCCCTTAACATGTTGTGGTGCCTCCAGCAGAGCCTTAACCTGTCTGATTTCCCACTGCCATCATCCACATGTTTGCCACAGAACTTCTGATACAAGTTTATTGATATCCAGACATGTAACATCAGGGCATGATATTTGCTTTCTTCTAGAAAGATTCAGAAAGCTTTGGGTGTCCAAAAACCTTTAGTAAACTGAAATTTCCTATCCCTAAAAACCGACTAAGCCAAAAGAAAAAGGTGAAAGAAGCTTAACAGATTTGAGAATCATATTCCTGCCCCATCCCAGTTCTTTTTTATTTCTCCCAGAGAGGAATATGGGCATTTGTTTTGGTACACACAGAGTCTTTCTGCAAATCTGACTGATTGCATATTAAGCTTTGTGTGCAACCACTTTGATTTGAAAGAAACTGCATTTTCTGAAATAAAGCAAGGAGAGCTGAGAAGGGAGAGACACAGCTGTATGAAGCTCCATGTCCCAGCAGTGGGTCTGGTGGGTCCCCCGTGCTCCACCCCCCCCTGCTCCAGATACTAGTTTCTTGGCATTTATGCCTTCAACAGTTTCCTAAATGTTTATTTTTAAAAGTAGGGGCAACTTTGGGGGACTTTCTACCTTATGGTTGCTGATTCTGCCTAGCAACATTCTTAATTTTTTTTTTCTGTCTGGAATTTTGTCTATGAACAATTTAAAAAACACATTTCTGATGATACTTGCTATAAGGCAGAATTAGCAAAATTTTGTCTGGCGCAGACAAACAATGTTTGAACTGGGTTGTGGCATCAGAAAGGACACCCACAAAGAAAGTGTCACTTTTTGTATTCTCTAAACTATCCTTTTAAATCTATAGGCACTTGGCACCTAGGTCTCTTGAGAATGGCGTCCCACCTTTGCAGTGGGCACAGTGCCATCCTAGCAGATGGGCATGAGTGTTGGCATGCTGAGAATCAGTATGTGCATCACGTTTGAGTACAATAGGTCAGACTCTCATCCAAGCATGTGGGAATGAGAGTGTCTGTGCTGAGCTTCTGTGCCAATGGTTAAAGGAATATACCATCATTAAGCTAGCTGAAGGAGACAATTCATTTTTTTAAATTAAGCCACATTTCCTATAGCTACCTGGGAACACCATTTCTTCTGCAATGCTGTGACTCCCGGATCACTGACAGAAGGTAGAATACATATATATATACACATACACATATATAGCCCAGCCAAGGAGACACTAACTTTTTTCCACAAAGATGCATTTTTGCCCTATTTGGTCTCCCTGCTGAATGGCTCATCTAGGTAAAAAAGCCAGATCTGGAGAAGCCAGCATATAATTTCAGCTGAATAGAACCCTAAGAGCGCTACAGTATTTGGCATGAAATTTGCAATGGAGCCCTTGAAGGGGCTTTCCCATCCTGGAACCAACAGAGGCTGATTTTGATTCAGTAAGAAAAAATGCACCTTGCTGACATAACAGAACGGACTTTTTCAAGCTCCTTTTTCCAATCACGTGTGGGAAGTTATTGACAACATTAGGCACACTTTCTACACTGTCTTCTACTAAAATGGTCAAAATTGTTTCCAAGCAGTGTGGAGGCTCAGAGCATTTGGACTGAACAGATTGTCTTATCACAATCTCTTTCAGTATAAAAAGTAAGATTGTCATCGACAGTCAATGGCTTCTCTAGCAGAGGGCATATACTAACAGCAAGCCAGCAGCATTTGGTTCTCTAGAGAGATGATGACCACTCAGACTTATTGATGGTCTTTGGCCTTATGCATTTGAAACTGCATCACAGGGTGCATTGTAATTCATCAAATTTTTCCCTATGTCACTGAATATTCTCTTTGTGCTTTCAAAATGTCACTCCTATTGGAAAAGTAGACAGTTTAGCTCAAACTGAATGTTATTCCTGTTGCCATCAATTTTAAGAGGAGCTATTGAAGAGATTTTATTCTGGATGGTAGAGAAAAACACTTATTTTTTAACCTCATGTATAATCATAGCATGATATTTCAAAATTAACTTTATGACACAGTCATGAAGAATAATTCTGAAACTTTTTCACTTTCATTCTAGTTCTTCTTGAGAAAATGAGGGACTGACTATAATGAATAAGTGAGCAATTGACATGGAAGAACCAGAGTCATATTTCAGACTTCACCTCACTTGAAATTATTTGAATTATTAAAAATAATAATAATCAGCTGAAATCAGATAAACGTAGAAGGACTCAAGTCTATGTCCAACATCTGAGCCACCACAATCTGAGCTCTATGAATACAGACCTGTTCCCTGGAGAGAGTTTATAATGAAAATGTTATGTTGGGAAGAAGTGTATTCTGCATTCAAGCCAAGAATAATCAGTTCTCATAACAGCATGGCAATTACATTTTACATAGGTAAATCAGTTGTCCTTATATCCTCAGAAGATTACCACACTTTAATGGTATGATTTTCAAATCTAGCTATGAGAGTTCAGTAGATAACCTAAGTTGTTCTCATCTTACTTCTCCCCAATATCTTGGCTAGTAGCCTAGACATACAACACAGTTACGAACAATAGCTAACTAGGTCAAGGAATGACTAGTCCTACCATGTCTTCTTAGGACAGTAGGAAACACAGCTCCTAAGTAGCCTCCCATATCTCTCATAAGAAAGGAAAGAAGAAAGCATGAGAGAGTAGTCACCATTAACCCTTACACTTACTCATCTCTATGGTCTAATAATTTAATTATTAATGAAAGCTGGAGAGGGATTCACAGGGAAAGTGATGAAGTTTCTGAGTACATCATGCCTGCATTTAATGGCAGGGAAATAATTATATAAAAGAAGAAGCAGCAATTCCACTAAAAAATAAAATTTCAATTACTTTTTATAATAATATTACATATATAACATGTATATAATTTATGACAATATATAATAATGCAATGTAATAATATAGTAATATAGTAATATAATGTATTAATAC
>NW_010513948.1:0-310 GCF_000687285.1 Phaethon lepturus
GTGTTCAGTTTTGGGCCCCTCACCACAAGGATGTCAACATCCAGTTTTGGTGCTGGAGCGTGTCCAGAGATGGGCAGCGAAGCTGGTGAAGGGTCTGGAGCACAAGTCTTATGAGGAGCGTCTGAGGGAACTGGGGTTGTTTAGTCTGGAGAAGAGGAGGCTGAGGGGAGACCTTATCGCTCTCTACAAATACCTGAAAGGGGGTTGTGGCGACGAGGGTGTTGGCCTCTTCTCCCCAGTAACTAGTCACAGGACAAGAGGAAATGGCCTCAAGTTGTGCCAGGAGAGGTTTAGATTGGATATTAGGAAA